>NC_031495.1:65018601-65033183 GCF_000237925.1 Schistosoma mansoni | reverse complement strand
GCTCGCGAGGCGGGATCGTGAATGTGCACTGCTGAGGAGTCCCATAGTGGGACGAAACGGCCGTCAAGCAGTGCTTCCAGGTTCTCCTTGGTACTCTAGCTTCAATTGACTCATGATTTCAACTATGGAAATTCTATATTGTACCAAAAATAGAATATTGAATAAAGCTAATACTAATCAATAAGTAATAAACGTTTTATTCATTAAAGCCAGATATTTACTAACTTATTCAACTGGTTAAAGAAATATTTATGAGGGTTTATATTTTCCAATGGTGTTTAAGGTAGTCATTGATCAATCTCTGCTGACATATGTGCATCCTGAAAAGATGCCTTGATTCTACATGTATGAAGTCGAGAATGTTTTTGGAAGTTGCTTTAGAAAAAAATCTGCCAGTATATGTAAAAGTGGCGAAAACCAGGAAAATGTATCGTGCCTAGTTCACTGCACACTTCAGTTGAGTATATATTTGCGATCAAAACACAGTTTCTACAAATTTTATTATGATTAGGATACATTCATACCATCACAATGGCTTTAGTAACTTGATTATTGAGGATACTATCCTCTACTAAATTTCGTTACCCAAATAAATCAAAATATTATGATACAGTTAAGATCATGAGTCAATTGAATCTAGACGACAATGAAAAACCTGGAAGCACTGGATGGTCATTTCGTCCTATTGTGGGACTCCTCAGCAGTGCGCATCCGCGATCCCTCCTGACGGGATTCGAACCCAGGATATTATTCACTAGTTTCGGTTAGTTATATTCACGTGTATTATAAATCAACGATGTCAAAAACTCAATGAACATTTATATATATATATATATATCACGGTTCTACATGCGGTCAGTCGCAGCCTTAATAGCATAGTAAGAGGGATTGTATTTCAAAAGGTGCATGTAATCTCATTTAGATTGTAGATACCCCATGGTTGCAAGTGACAACTAAAATAGAACCTATTGTCTACGACTTGCTACCAACTTTCTACAATCAAATCACCAGGTTTTGCAAATGATATGAATTACGAAAACTCTATTCGAAAGACAAAAAGTATTAAGTCATCAAATAGTACTATTCAATGACAAGTCATCCTACTCTAACAAATCATTAAGAACCAAATATCAACAAAACTGTTCTCAAGGAATAATCTAAAAATCTATCTTGATAGAATCAAGTTAAACTTTAACTTATTAATGGACTATAGCAACATGTGCTGGCATTTCATTGTTCTTTTTTCCCAATGAAATGAAGCCTTCACTGAAATTCTTTAAAATTATGTTAAATTAAGGAAAGTTTAATTCATTTTCTTTCTGATAAGTATCAGAAACTAGTTTCATGCTAAGGAAGCGAATTATGAATGGTAACTTTGAGAACTATCTATGGACCAATGTGATATGTATATTTCCTATTATATAATTGCTAAATAACTTAGCTACTCATATTCACGTTCCTTTTTATTATGAGCTTTATTTTAACCCATATAGTATTATTATATCATTTACCATTCTTGAGTTATACCCAGTTTATTAATTACCGTTCCCCCTATTCACAGCCACATTTGACTGAATCTTGTACAAATGTTATTTTCTATTTTATTGGTACAATGTGGTCTGTTTGATTGGTATATAAACACAGTATGTTTGAGAATAATGATTCATATTGTAGAGGTTTTTATTGGTGTTTTGAACTTAACTGGCTGGGCTAGGCAGAAAGCAGGACTGATAAGTACTCAAGACTGTTCATTCGGCTTTTGTGTATCATAGCTCTGATCGATAATTCGCCCCTCTCTGATTGGCGGGGATCATCTCGTTATATATCAGCTGGGCAAAAACGCACATCACTCAGGCAATCGATATAACACTAATTAATTGAGTTTTCATCTTTCTTTCTGCTTAAACGTAACAACCAGAATGTGCAAATCATTTAAGGTTTTTGTGAACATATCATGATCCATTTTGTAGTTTGTACATTGTTGAATAAAGAAATAGTTAACTCGTAACTCTGTTTTGTTCAGTATTTTATATGGAAACCATGACTAATCTTCTGATCACATAATGCTGAACTTTGTCAAATTCTTGCAATCGTTTCTATAACACGAACAGATGTTTAGCTTTCAGTAGGGTTTTCAAAAAAATTTTGAAATCTGTGAGATGGTGAAGAAGATTTGTAGCTCAGATGGATGATTTTTATGGAGTTTTGTCCTTTCAGCTGGATGGTTTGGTTGTGGAGCTTTCATGCTTCTTCTGAACGACATCATCAGCACAAACTTCAGGTAGAAGTCTATCCTTGTATGTTGGATCACTTTATCGTAGTAAACTTTCTTCGAACTCAATACAAATATATTGATTAATCAAACAAATAACAGTGATATTGTGGTGTGGTCTACTTATATCCACATAAGTAGTACATGGTGATAGTCAGAAATAGAATGTATTTTGGTAGAAGATTGATAAGGCATGAACAGGAATGAAGCGCAATCGGGTACGGAAATGCATGAACTATGAAATCAGAGAAGACAGACTGATATTTGCAGAAGGAGTAGTCAAGATTGATACAATTGATTAATAGTTTGCAAATTGACTGCTTACTAGTGTATGGTTATCAGAATTTAGTGAGATTGTCTGTAATTTCCGTGTCAAATACCTTCGATTGTCCCCACTCATGTTCATGTTCACTACAATATTGAAAATTTATTGATTTGTGATTCTTTTAATCCCTGGAATAATTTTGATTACAAACATTCATTTTATATTCTCTATATGAACCTTGTTAGTAGTTTTTTGTGTAAGGTCTACCATTTTCCCTAGAAAGTTATTCATTTGTATAGAAAATAACTTTCAGTTAGTCAGTCAGTCACAACGTAGAACTTCGTACGTACGTACACCAGTTCGAGTTGCCTTACCACATTAGCACACAGATCCAGTTGCCGATTCAAATCCCATAATGGTAGAAGTAGTAAGAGTATAAGCATTAATGTGAAAGATTAGGGTTTGAAGATGTCATCGAAGGAGGATATTCCGGTGAAATAAATTTGAAAATAGAAACAAGATAGAGAGATGAAGAATTCAGAAGATTAGAATTTGGCAGGGCTCATTGTAACTAGGTTACTCAATGGTATAATTGCAATGCATTCACTTTAATACCTAAAATTTATTGATTAATTCTGTGAAAAGAGATCTTGGATCCCAAATGAAGTTGAAACATTTATTCAGTACTCTATGATTGTTGAATGTTTACTCACAGATGACATCATATGATAATGAGAGTAATTTTTTCAGACATTCAATAAACTTATACTGCGAAAAACTTTAAACTATAGCGAAAGGTACTGAGTTCGAGTCCCAGAGTGAACATCAACTCTGAGATGCAGGTACATCCAGCTGACGAGTCCGAAATATGACAAAACGCACGTCAAACTGGATTCCACTGCTAGCCACTATCCATCTTTGCTTACAATGCTTGTGAATTAAGGCTATATCGAGGCAATACGCACAGTATGCACATATGCCAATACGAGACTGACCAGTTGCAGTCCTAAAAACATCAATGGGAAGATCCAAACAAACAATACTAAGTAAATTTTATAGCAGATTATCATTTTAACTTATCTTTCAAAGCAGAAGTTGTCGTTTACTTATATTGTAGTGAACAAGAATACGAGTGGGGACAATCGAATGTCTTAAAGCACAAATTACAGACTATCTCACTAAATTCTGATAACCATACAGTAAATAGTTAATTTGAAAATTAACAACCAATTGTCTCAGTCTTGACTGTTCCTTCTGTAAATATCAATCCGTCTTCTCTGAATTCATTGTTCATGCATTTTCATACCCGATTGCGCTTCATTCCTGTTCTTTCTTTATCGGTCTTCTGCCAAAATACATTCTATGTCTGACTATCACCATACACTACTTATGTGAATATAAGTAGACCACACCACAATATGAATAAATTTCATTCAAATTGACCATCTTCTTTACAGTCTTTTTTCTTTTAATTATTCGGATTAAACAATCTGCCTAAAGGAAAAAGATTAAAGTTCTTTCTATTGTAAACGGTGAGCAGATGGGAATGTTTATCTTTACAATAAAAAAAATGAAATTCCTTGGTGTCTCTGTTGTTGTTTCTTTTTTTGATTTTCAAGTGATTAAGCGGTAGTTTTAAATGTTAGGATTTGAATATCATTTACAATATACCTAAAGGGCATAGATGGATAATTTGGCAAGAAAAAATAACATTGATAGACATCTTGTAATGGAATTCATTTTCATAATGAACTATTTAAAGTTTTATAAGAAAAGATAGATAGTGGCTAGCAGTGGAATTCAGGATGCTAGTTTCGTCCTATCTGGGACTCGTCAGCTGGTTGTACCTACATCTCAGAGTTGATGTTCATTCTGAGACTCGAACCCAGTAACGTTCGAAACAAACGCCATCGCGTTATCTACTCAGCTGCTGAGTCCTGATAGCCACTTGCTTTTGCAATGGGGTGAAGTTCAAATTCACTTAGCATTGTTTGTTTGAATCTTCCCATTGAATTAAGGCTATATCGAGGCAATACACACAGTATGCACATATGCCAATAAGAGACTGATCAATTACAATCCTAAACATAAATGGGAAGATTCAAACAAACAATACCAAGTGAATTTGTTTGAAGTTTTGTGTTTTCTTTTTCTTCATAAAAATTAAAACTATCACATTTTTTCTATGTTCTACAAATTACTTACCTGTTACCCCTCGTCGAGGAGCATAGGCCAACCACTAGCATTCTCCATCCAATTCTGTCCTGGGCCTTCCTTTCCAGTTCGTTCCAGTTAACATTCATCCTTCTCATATCTGCTTCTATTTCGTAGCGTAATGTGTTCTTTGGCCTTCCTCTTTTCCGCTTCCCTTCACCATTCCAAGTTAGGGCTTGTCTTGTAATGCACATTGGTGATTTCCTTAATGTATGTCCTATCAACTTCCAACGTCTTTTCCTAATTTCCTCTTCAGCTGGAAGCTGGTTTATCCTCTCCCACAGAAGACTGTTGCTGATAGTATCCGACCAATGGATGTTCAGTATGTTTTAAAAATATTACAGGATTATTTGAAATTTTCTAGCGAATGCTACACAATATAAGACTATTGATAGTTATGTTTTAAGGAATTATGAAAAACTGATGAGCAATAATGTTGCATGTGCTACCGATGTCAACAGATATAAGTAGTTTATATCATCAATCGAAAGTGAAATGTCTGGTGTCAGAAGGTTAGGCAGATCAAAGAAAAAAGAATGAGAATAGAGAATGATTGGTGTGGAAGCGAAGAAACAATGAAGACTGAGATGATTGACTGATATTTTGCAAATGAACTGTTTACTGTACCGTTCTCAGATTTTACTGAGCTTTTCTGTAATTTTGTATTCCGATACATTCGATTGTCCCCATTTGCGACCTGAATCATACAATTTCAGATGTTACAACCTAGATCTTATGTTTCTCCAATGTCCACTTAATTCTATCATTCAGTACATTGAAGGGTAAACTATAATTTAGAAAATCAAAGTTAATGGCTAATTAGTTCGTTGATGATAATTAAAACGAATTCTGGTCTTATACTACTAAGTGATATATAGTTAATAAGATTATTTTTAACTATAGAACTGATCAGTTTTCCAAAGCTACCTTATTTCTAATAACTTTCAACTCCTGTCAAATAGTGATAATAACCGTATTAAGAATAACCGAACTTTTAAAGAGCCACTACTTTGTATGAAGTTTTAATTAATTTTAAATCAGCTATATGACATAGGCAACAGCACAAAACTACAGTTTTGATGATGTTAAGTTTTCTGAGACAGTTGTGAAGTTTTTATTGTCATTTTGGATAACATCCTGGATGCTCAATGCTTGAGGAGTCCCATAATGGGACGAAACAGCCATCCAATGCTTCCAAGTTTTCAATGGCTGTCTATCTGAGATTAACTTGTGAATGCAACTGTTAAAATTACATTAAAAGTATCCACCTGTGGTAAAAATTATCCCCATTATTACAAGATTAATTTATTTTGGGTAGTTAACATTTCTAACAGGTAACAAATCGATTTCAAACTATATCACCTAAAAAAGTTGTCAAACAGTGAATTTTGCTTATTTTCATAATCAGTAATGACTGAGATACTTATTGTTACTGTTGGTTAAGATGGTGGTTGGAGGTAGTCAACAGGAAACCCTGGACCCGGGTTTCGTGCTGGGTGACATTAAATCTAATCCGTTAGGGAGCACCAGTTCCCTCAAAATGACAGATACACCTTGCTGACGGGTGCCAAGTAGTACGAAACCCGGGTCCAGGGTTTCCTGTTTACCACCTCCAATCACCATCTTATCTCATAATAGTGCAGTCAGTGTAGAGCCACCTAGACTAGTGGCCATATTGCAACTTGATCGATAGCATTCGATCAGCACTAAGAAAGACTTGACACGCATGACATTAATCACCACCCAGTGATCAATTAATTGTGTTACTGTTAGTATTTAATTGACCCGAGTCTATTCCTTTGTTAATTGTCTTGTTTTGTATATTGCAGGCACTGAGGACTTTATCAGTTCGAAGGAAATTTCTGCCAAACTACTGAATCAGTCAAAGAAATACTGGAAAAATATGAGCCTTAAAAAAGATTTGTGTATTTTTGTTCACTCTAAAACGTTGGTGGAAAAGGAACAATATTGGGATTACTTAAAGTATCACCGAAATATCGGTTACTCATTGCCATGCTTTATAGATGAGAATACAATACTTACAAGTTCTTAGTTTTAACCTCATTGTACACTGATGTTGAAGTAACAAGATTAGGTATTTAGAGAATATTGAAGTACTCATGTGAAGATTTATGCAATACCTAAATAATCTTTATCATGGATTGTAAATAAATTTAGTCACCACTGATCAGCTTCTTCAGAAGTTTGACTCCACGATTCTACGCTGGGACTAATACAAAATCGATAGTTGTTAGAGTATCAAGGAAGAAATAACAAGTCATTGATTTCAGGACTAAATATGAAGCCAAAAATAGAAATCCATTGAATAACTTTATTTTATAATTCTCCAGATATATGGAGGACTGACAACCATACACTTAAACGTCAATCGATCAAGACAGTAGATAAGATTGTAAGGAAAAATTACGAATACTACGAAGACTGCATTTTGCAAACACGGAAGTCAGAATGATCTGACCTTGTGATTGTGGAACAATTGAAAAGTTCAAGTTTACATGAATTAAGTGCTGATGAGGTTGTCGAGAACAACATCGAAAGTTTCGTGATTAAACCATCCATTTCAGAAAGCCAAATCTTTGTTATTAAATCATTCTACATAAATCTCAGTGTCATCAGATATATTAGATGATAATTCGCTCCTCACTGTGAATATTCATTATCAGGCTAAAACTTAGTATACCATAAAAGTGATATCCATTTGTGGTATTTGATCTGCTTGATATCCCTGAAAATGCTTTCATATATTGTAAACTACTAATAAGTAGTTAAAATTTTATCCTTAAATATTATCATACCGCTTACAATTTCACACAGGACGATCAGTCATAAGTTTTACACTTCCCACCTTCAGTCGATTTAATGGAAAGATTTGTGAATTTTATCGTCTTTTAAGATGCATTACGTATGGCTTATCGTTATCTTTTCCTTTTTCGATCTGTTTTAGGACGTTTAAGCAGCTATGTTTCAATGTTCAATGACTGTGTTATTTGTAAACCCTTTTCAAGTTGACGTTGTTTTTAGCAGCTAAACTAGTTATCTTGAGGCTTATTACCAGAGTGACTTAGGCATTAGCAGCAATTTTTCGTACCTTTTAGATTTTTGTTCTAACAAACACCTGATTCGGATATTTGACGTTGGTTTTTAGATGACTTTAATAAGTGCGAAGCTTTTTCTATCAAACTTTTTCTGGGGTCACCAGATAGAAACCAACGAACAAATGCTCAATGGGAAGTAAATTAGATTGTCAGTTCGGAAAACGAACTGTGAAGTCGGTAATCACAGACATTCAACGTCGAACATAGAAACGCCAACTTTCCATTGACATCCAAAAGACGAAATTAAAGAAGTTACTCAGCGCAAAACACCTATCAACATTGAATATCGCAACTAGACGGTATGGGATGCTATAGAGAAATGCTCTTAAAGAAAAGATAATTAAAATCCCAAAACTATAAACTAAGGGATCAGTATATAACTGTTTAGTAAATATATCAAGAAAACCATTATCCAGAACAAATCAAAGGTTAATCTACAACACTATCAGCTAATCAAAAATAGAATTCTTTAAAGCAATTGAACTATCACGGAGGACATCAGGACAATGCTGAGAAACTCAACAAGAAATACGTCGAAATGTAGTGCTATTAACTATACAGAAATTAACTGATTAATATTAGATATATTTCAACCGTTTCATGTTAGTGAGGGAATACATTATGGTTCTCACTAACGGCTTTCATTACAGACTAATAATAAAAAGAATTTCGGAATTTTTAGGGAGAAGCTATAACCACTGACATTCAACTGTATGAACTGTATCACATATGACAATGAAAATGATCTTAAATCGACTGAAGTTAGAAAAATTGATCAGTATACATAATTTCACTTATCGGTTGGCAACACATTAAGAACGAGGCACAAAGATCCTGGGCTCCACCCTCAAAGCGATAAGAGATCTATACTGTTGAGTATATAATTAAAGCTTATCGTCAGATTTACCTGTTTCCACAAAATTCTCATCTTAAAAATAATTACTAGTACTGATAAAGATGCTACAAAATTAAAGAAATCGTTCTGATGACATGCGAATTTCAATGTTTATAACTTTTGAACTAAGTCTATACGATAAGCAGAGATGGATAGTGGCTAGCAGTGGAATCCAGTTTGACGCGCGTTTCGTCCTATTTGGGACACGTCCATCTCTGCTTACCATGCTTGTGAATCAAGGTTATATCGAGGCAATACGCACAGTATGCACATATGCCAATTAGAGACTGACCAGTTTCAGTCTTAACACATCGATGGGAAGATTCAAACAAACATTACTAAATAAATTTAAGTCTATACGAATTTAGACATAAATTCATAATAGAACATCAGTATTCAGAATACAGTTGGTAGTATTCTTATTATAATCTATGTACTATGTCCATTCATGTATTGTTCGTGGTTGGGGGGGTGGAGCGAAAATTGTGTACCAAATGTTCTTTGAAAATGAAAGGTGAACTCAATTTTCTTCTTCTTTTTTTTAATTGTAAGTACATTTTGTTTATTGTGAATCCTCTAAAAAGAAAAAAAAAGAAAAATACATATTCATGTAGCGCCATGTGACTAAAACAATATTGATTTAATGGTAAACACTTGCAGAAAAAAAGGTCATTTCTATAATCCATAGATACCCATACAAAACAAAACAAACAAACATTATGCCAATTATGAAATGTATTGAGAATAAAAATGCATCTCAAAACTCTTTTAATTAATCCATTTAAATTTAACGAAGAAAAATGTATTTCATATAGTTGAGATCATGAGTCGATTGAAGTTAGACAACCATGGAAAACCTGGAATCACTGGACGGCCGTTTCGTCCTAGTGTGAGACTCCTCAGCAGTGAGCATCCATGACTCCGCCTCACGAGATTCGAACCCAGGACCTATAGGTCTTGCACGCGAACCTCTAGAACCACTGAGCCGATATCCAACGGTGTTAATGTCTAGCTTCAACAAATCCACGAAATTGAGAAACCGTCCACCAATGCCTTCAGTGAGTTGATATCTCACAACAGACCTGGTTGAACTCCACTGGTTACTGCTTCTCACTAGGACTCCAGGGAATACCTCATGGAGCCAGTCACTAGTGAGCATATGATATATTTGTAAAATGTTTTTAATGAATTTGAAGTAAAACCAAAACTTTGCCTGGTAATCTGGTTCAAGCTTTTTCAAGGAAAATCTAATCAAACATCAGCTCATGGTTGTCTGATTACTTACTTACTTACTTACTTACTTACTTACGCCTATTACTCCCAATGGAGCATAGGCCGCCCACCAGCTTTCTCTAACCCACTCTGTCCTGGGCCTTCTTTTCTAGTTCTATCCAATTTATGTTCATTATTCTCATGTCTGTTTCCGTTTCTCGGTGTAATGTGTTCTTTGGTATTCCTCTTCTCCTTTGACCTTCAGGATTCCATGTGAGGGATTGTCTTGTGATGCAGTTGGGTGATTTCCTCAATGTGTGTCGTATCCAATTCCAGTGCTTTTTCCTGATTTCTTCCTCCACTGGATGGAATCTAGTTTGTTGTCTCCCACAGTAACTTGTTGCTGATAGTGTCTGGCCAACGGATCCTCAGTACCTCGTGTAGACAACTGTTAATAAACACCTGTAACTTCTGGATGATGGCTTTCGTAGTTCTCCACGTCTCCGCCTCATACAGTAGAACTGTCTTTACATTTGTATTGAAAATTCTAACCTTGGTGTTGGTTGACAATTGTTTTGAGTTGCAGATGTTCTTCAGTTGTAAATATGCTGCTCTTGCTTTGCCGATCCGCGTCTTTGCATCTGCATCAGATCCACCGTGCTCATCAATGATGCTGCCCAGATATGTAAAGGTTTTCACATCCTCCAAAGCTTCTCCGTCAAGTGTGATTTGATTGGTGCATATTGTATTGTATCGGAGAGTCTTGCTTTTCCCTTTGTTTATATTGAGATTTACTGCTGCTGAGGCTGCTGCTACACTGCTCGTCTTCTCGGTTGTCTGATTAACTGAATATAAAATAGGTCATTCAATCATGTTAACAATTTTTAAAGTTCTTTTTATAGCATTTAGATTTAATGTTTAATTTTATTATCAGATTGAATTCATTTAGTAAACCATTGAAAGTCAGATAACATTGAACAGACATTTTTACCTTGTTCATAAATTGTTAGATGCCAACTCGGTGGTCTGAATTTAAACCACCTATCACATGATCTCAAGGTCTTAAATTCAGTCTCTGATGAGGCTATAGACAAGTAATATTAAAGAGTCATATTCTGAAACAAGACAGCTGTCCAGTAATTATTGATTACTATTGCTTTGGTGGTCAGTCGGCTATGTGAAATTACAAAATTTGCCAACGCTCAAATTTTAATAAATATGCCTATATACAGCCTTCCAACTAGTGAAGTCTAACAATGTTAGATTTAATTAAAAGAGGATTGGATTTAGTTGATTCGTCATTATCATTAGGTTAAGCTGTGTGTTATTACTTACTTGCTTCGTAGTGTCACGAGTTAGTCTGTACATGACCGATCGTTATAGAATCCGGTCTGTTGATCTCGAATTTGACCGTCTACTCAATTTTTCGTCTGGTTCAGCAGCACACTGTTGAAAACTTTTTCTGATACCGATATTAATGTGACGTTTCTGCACTTAGTTCCCACACTTGCTCGGATCTCCTTTCTCTGGTATCTTGATGATGTATCCTTCTTTTCAGTCTGTTGGAACTTGTTCCTCCTCACAAATCTTCTTGAATAGGAGGTGAGGCATGTTTGCAGTTACTTCACTGTCTGACCTCAGTACTTCAGTTGGTATATTGTCAGGTCCTGCTGCTTTCCAACTCTTGATTTGTCTGAAGGCCATCCTGATTTCTTCAATCGCTAGTGGAGTGACATCTTTAGGGAGGCCTGTAGGTGTTGGTTCGATGTGCGGTGGGTATAATGGGACTGGTCTATTCAAGAGTTTTTCAAATTATAATACCCATCTTTTTTTCTGTTCATGAACCTCAGTGATTGTCCTTGATTGGTCTCTCTAGTTTACTATATTTCCTTACCAGTTTCTTCGTTGTGTCATATATTTGTCTCATATTTACTTCTCTTGAAGCTTTTTCGGCTGTCACTGATAGGCCTTCCGTGTATTTCTACCTGTCGGCTCTAATGCTCTTCTTCACTTGCTTGTTTGCTCCTGTGTATTCAGTTTGTGCCTTGACTTTATCTGTTCCTGTTCGACTATATGTAGTTGCCGTCTTTTTCTTCTTCCTTGATTCAATCTTGTACAGGGTCTCGATAAAGATCCAATGCTTATGATGATGCGTTTTGAGACCCAGAACCTCCTGACGTGTTGAAGTTAGTACCTCCTCGATCACTTTTCAGTTTTCCTCCATAATGGTTTCTTCTTCTTCTTGTAAATCTTGTAAGGCTTAGAACCTGTTGTCGGGAGTTATCATGAACTCGTTGAGCTTGTTAGTATCTCGAGGGAAGGCTGTATTGAACCTCTGTAATGCTCTTTGTCCAGTGCTTCGCTAGCTTCAGTTTCATCTTGGCAATCACTAGGTGGTGGTGATTTGAAGCTATGTCAGCTCTTCTACTAGTTCTCACGTCTTCCATTGACCTTCGGAATTTCTTATTCATACAAATGTGATCAATCTGGTTCTCAGTGGTGTGGTCTGGTGAGACCCATGTAGCCTAATGTATGCGTCTGTGTGGGAATATTGTGACACCTATAACCATTCTGTTGAATGAACATAAATCCTTAACCATTCCCGTTCCATTCTCCCAGTCAATCCATGTCGTCCCATGATATCTTCATACCCAGTGTTGTCCATTCGGATTTTGAAGTTGGGGTCTCCCATCAGGATGGTCACGTCCTTTCCTCAGCACTTCGCTATTACCGACTGCAGCCTCTTGTAAAACCAATCCATATCGTCGTCATTGCTATCACTGATGGGTACATAACATTGAATAATATTCATTGTGATTACCTCCTTCTTTGTCTTCAAAGATGCTCTGATGATCCTCGATCCATGCGATTCCAATCCTATAATTGCATTTCGAGCTTCTTCAGACAGCATCCCTGAGTGTGTGGACCAGTTCCTTTTTCGTGGCCACAGTATAGAATCATCTGTCCTCAATTTACCCTCTTCCGTCCAGATTGACTCCAATCGGTTTCATTGATTCCGAGCACCGACAACTTGTATCTCCTCATTTACGTAGCTATTTGAAGGATCCTCCCGATCTCCCACATTCTCATAACATTCCATGTACCTATAAAGATTGTGACTCTGGTTGTTGGAAGGGGCTTGGGCCTCGTGACCTCCTAAGAATCTCAGCTTTCATCATGAGGCGTCATGATTCTTCCTTCAACTTGGAGGATAGAGTTTAAATGGTTTAATTTTTTTATTCTGGTTAGCTTTTTTAAGCAAGGTTATCTTCTATGGGATGGAATTGTTGATCCCATACCTAACCCTCCTCCCTCATCAGGCTTTTTTGGAACCGACAGTAACCCTAGAACAGTTACAGATCGAGTTATTTAAATAATAAATGGTATTAATCAGTTATAATAAATGTATTTTTAAATTATCCATGGCCAATAACATTGTTCTATGTAATATTGATTGCGTAAATCAATGAACCGTAATAAGTTTAGCTCTTACTATAATTCATATCTTTTATGCCTACTCAAATAGCGCAGAAAAACACGGAGGCACAATCGTTTACGTGATCTTTTACGGTTACTAGTTATGTATGTCATAAAATGAAGTCATGGAGTGAATTTTGTGTCAACTAACTTTGAATATTGTCGATTCAGAAATGTATGTTGAAGTAATATAACCAGTGGTTGAAACCAGTTTTTAGACTTGCTGCGTTGAAAGGCATCAACTATTACTACTACTACTACTACTACTACTACTACTACTACTACCACTACTATTACTACTACTACTATTACTACTACTATTACTAATACTACTACTACTATTACTGCTACTACTACTACTGCTACTAATAATAATAATAATAATAATAGTAAAGGCCTCTCAGTGGTTTAACCTAATAGCGGCCTTGACCGCGACCCCAGCCATTGGAATCCTAAACTTTACATAATGTTCTTTACATAATGCGATAATGTAAGATACAAGTACATATACTGCGCATATTGTATGAGTTTCATAATGAGAGAAATAACTTGACTGTCGTCACAAGCTTAGTTACTCTTACTTAACCTTATCAGATTCTAACATCCTCGAAATTCAGCTGTTCAAAAGACAAAATCTGAGGAATCGTTATTCGACGAAGCAAAACATTTTCAATACATTTTAAGCCAACTCTTCATAACAAAGTAGAAAATTGGGTTTTATATTGACTGTTTCGATGGTAAGATAGATTATTCAATATGATTACTAAAACCATTTTCGAAAAATGAATCGCAACTGGAGTAGAAGACTTTCTACTTCACGAAGCAACAGCAAAATTATTGTTTCCCAACTTTGTCACTTATTAGTTTATATTATGGATTAGATTTAGTTAAACAACCATTGAAATTTAGGGAGTACTGGTTAACTTTTTCGTTTTAGTATATGACCCCTGAGTCGTGGTTATTCACTTCTCTGTCAAGGATTGAACCTGTAACTTTCAGGCGTCGTAGTGAGTCTTTATTTTTTTGGCTACTGAGTTGTAAACTGATAGCTCATATTTCTAACTTCAATCAGGCTTACCAATATTTTCATAGTTGAAAACATGAGTCAATTGAAGCTAGACCACCATGGAA
>NC_031495.1:64984599-65018401 GCF_000237925.1 Schistosoma mansoni | reverse complement strand
GGCTTTGTGGTCTAGAGGTTAAGTGCTCTGGCGCGAGACTGGTAGGTCCTGGGTTCGAATCTCGCTCGCGAGAAGGGATCGTGGATGCGCACTGCTGAGGGGTCCCATAATAGGACGAAACGGCCGTCCAGTGCTTCCAGGTTTTCCATGGTGGTCTAGCTCCAATTGACTCACGCTTTCATTTATGAAAGTAGATTGTTACTAGATAGTCTAATTAATTATCATACACAATTAAGCTTAGAAATCAATTCGTTGAATATATGAATTCATTTATTGAATAAAAATAATCCATGAAATGAATGTTCATGAAAATTTCATATAAGTAAGCTCGGTTATACTCGGAATGTTTAGTTCATATGTGTCATTAAACAATAGTGACTAAGGGGATTTAGACAATAATAAATGGTATATAGTCAGTAGACGTTTCATATAACTCGAAAAATCTATTTTAGGGTGTGTTAGAAATGATTTAAGGCATATGATTCCTCATATATTGAAGTAATGAGCTCTTCATCGAATAGACAAATGCTTCTTGTATACCATTGATAGTCAAAAATGATTAACGTAGCTATTTAACTTAGGAAAGAAAGATGACTGAGTAAAAAGATTTATGTTACGTAAAGTGAAGTTTATTCTATACAACTGATTCCCTTTACACACACACATGATCTTAGCTCAGAGAGCCAAAGGAGAAGAGGAAGACCAAAGAATACATTACACCGAGAAGTGGAGACAGATATGAGAAGAATGAACGAAAACGGGATAGAACTAGAAAAGAAGGCCCAGGACAGAGTGGGTTAGAGAATGTTGGTGGGCGGCCTATGCTCCATTGGGAGTAACAGGCGTAAGTAAGTAACTGATTCCCTTTACAAATTTATATACAACTAAAAAGAAACATTTCAAACAATGATATGAATTCATCTTATCTTGTGGTATCTCATCAGTTGCTTGCAACCGTATTCGTATGAGAGTATAACATTGAGGTATGCTACAGTCTAAAAACTGATAAGATGAATAGTATGATAATTGTAGTTGATTTGAGGAGTTCAAATATGTATCAGATCACTTGCAAAGTGATATATAGAAGACATGAAACAATAAGCCGATGATCGTCTGGAATTCAAAACAGATAAGAGGAGTTACGTTATAATCATATAAGATTTAAAGAGTTTATATAGGTATGATGAACTGGGTGAGTAAAAGAAAACTAAAGGAATGGAAGGATGGCTTTAGTGTAGAAAAATAAATAGTAATAAAATAATAATTGCTCGTCATATTAATCAAAATTATGAACTTACCAAGGTAAGGATAAATACATTAGTTCCTTTCACACATCCTGATCCTTTGATAACCTTAAATAATCTAAATGATGGTGTGGGGAGATTGAATTTATGAATTGATCTAAGCCAGACCACCATTGAAAAACTGGAAACACTGGATGGCCGTTTCGTCGTAGTCTGAGATTCCTCAGCAGTGCTCATCCAAGACCCCAAGATCATAGATTAATTAAAGTTAGACGTTAACACCGCTGGATACCGCCTCATCAGTCTAGAGGTTAGGAGATCGAACGAGAGATCGGAGGTCCTGGGTTCGAGTCCCACGTGTAGGGTCATGGATGTGCACTTCTGAGGAGTCCTATACTAGGGCTAAACAGCCGTCCAGTGCTTCCGGGTTTTCCATGGTGGTCTAGCTTAGATCGACTTATGAATTCAACTATTAAAAATTAAATAAAGCGAGAAGAATCCTATTTGTAGAATAAAATGAATTAATTATATTCCAAGACTTATCATCAGTTGCAAACAGCATTAATTTACAAAAGAAATACTATTATTATAAAAATGTTATCACATACCATAATTAATAAAGCAAAGACGGATAGTGACTAGCAATGGAATCTAGGATGTGCGTTTCGTCCTATTTGGGACCTGTCAGCTGGATGTACCTGCATCTCGGGGTTGGTGTTCACCCTGAGACTCGAACCCAGTACCTTTCGCTTCAAACGCCATCGCGTTATCCACTCGACCAATGAGTCCTGATAGTCACTTGCTTGTGCAATGGGGTGAATTTTAAATTCACTTAGTATTATTTGTTTGAATTTGAGACTGACCAGTTGCAATCCTATCACATCGATGGGAAGATTCAAACAAACGATACTAAATGGATAATTAATAAAGTTTAGTTTCAAATGACTTGAGAAACAAAAGAGAACAACATAATAGTTAATAGTTAAGATTGTTTATTATTTATACGTTGAAGATGAAATCATAAAACTGGGAGAGAAGAGGGTGAAAATGCCACAGGTATTCAGAATTTGATAACGTTTTAACCAGTAACACCTTCTATTATGAATCTTACTCACCAAGTGGAATCAAAAGACAGAAGCGAGGAGGTTCGAAGATTTATTTGACAGGTTGTCAATATATTGAGAAGTGACTGATCTAAAATGACTAAGGGTCACAGGAGACGTTGAACACACCGTTCCCACTCATGATCTACAGTTGATATCTCTACGACAGACGTGGTTGAACTCCACTGGTCACTGCTTCCCACTAGAACTCCAGGAGTTGTAATGAAGTTAGACATTAACACAGTTGGATGCCGGCTCACTGGTCTATCGGTTAAGTGCTCTGACGCGAGACTGGTAGGTCCTGGGTTCGAATCTCGCTCGTGAGGAGGGATCGTGGATGCGCACTGCTGAGGGGTCCCATAATAGGATGAAACAGCCATCCAGTGCTTCCAGGTTTTCAATGGTGGTCTAGCTTCAATCGACTCATGATTTCAACTATGAAAATACTGAAATCTCCACAAAGTCCCTTCTGATCTAAAATGTTTATAATCAATATCAAACGTACAACTGTAATTCACGTTCTCTATACAACTCACTAGAATACTTTAGAGGTAAATCATTAGATACCAAAATCGAAATATCGGAAAATTAGAAAGATCACTGAAATGTTGTCCTTAAAATAAATATGTAATTACATCTCCGTATTGTGCTGAACCTTTAATGATCTACTGAAAAGTTTTAGGACAAACATGTCCTCAATGATCTGTGTTTGAGCAGGATTTAAGTTAATTTCATAGTTGTTCTACCCACGTAGTACACTGAATAGAATGGTTTATGATTTAAAATATCAGTTTGTTTTGAACTGATTACAGTATTATTTCACCATTAGTCTCACACCAAAAAAGAATTCTGACTCAGAGACCGTCTCGAGATATGAGGATCCTGATTTCGTTTCTTTGTGGAGTTGTTCATCCCGATGGAAATGCTACTAAATGCTCGGTGTGTTTTACTGGTCCTCTAGCTAATGCAAGTTTATGGCCTTAAACTAATCTTCACAAAACCAATCAATAAAACCTATGATCGTCAGCTCACTAATGACTTACTATTGCATGAATTTCTGGGATTCTTGTGAGAATTTGTAACCAGTGGAATTCAGATATATCGGGAGTCGAGTAGCTGTAACCAGTTCAGTTGGCTGATCTCTGCTTAATATTCTGAACCTACTCAAGTTGTAAATATATTGGACTAGATGCTATCTAAAGGTTCTAGCAGTGTTTAGCGCTTCGTGTGAACTGAAGATACTATATTTGATCGGTGGTAGTGTCCTGCTTTTACATTACTGAAAAGTTCTATTGGACAAAACATCCATCCATTGCTTCCTGACCTAAAATAGTTTTCTTATTATCGTCAGTCCATAACATAAAACTTCAAAATTCTATAGTTGAAATCATGAATCAATTGAAGCTAGACCACCATGGAAAACCTGGGAACACTGGACGACCACTTCATCCTGCTGTGGGACTCCTCAGCAGTGCTCATCCACGATCCTTCTTCACGAGATTCGAACCCAGGAACTATCAGTCTTGCGCACGAGCGCTTAACCACTAGACTACGGCCATCCAATGCTTCTCCACAAACCCCCTTCTGACTACAAATTCGTTAATCTCCCCTATACTAAGAAATCTTCATTCAATTGAATTCATTTATCGGTATGAAAGTATCAATGTTACTTCGCTAATATATCAAGGAAGTACGCTTCTGATAAGTTAATATAAGAAATCGATGCTTATTAAAACTTTTAACAGCAACTAAGGTCAGTAATTAGAATTCATGGTCTAATAAAAAGACTGCAATTTAACTATTTCACTACTATACTAATTAATCTATCTGACAACCTTTCTTTAGACTGTCTTGGCTGTAAACTTTATGATTACTTATATTATCTGTAGTTTCTTCTTTTAATAAACATCAAAGTGTTTACTTATTTGAATACAGTACAGGTTACTTTTGTTTTACAAGATAGAAATGAGAACATATGTGCAACAGAGACTATCTGCTATTATTCATTATACCTTCAGGTGAATCATTCATTAGATCTATTAATAACTTATTTGTATTCTAGTTCATATAAGATTTATTAATAATCATATTGCTTTTTGGATAATGTATAGTCACTATAATGATCAAAAATGATAATTTAAGGAATTATCAGAAGGGGGTTTGGTGGAGATTTTAGTAATTTTATATAGTTGAAACCATGAATCAATTGAAGCTAGACAACCATGGTAAACCTGGAAGCACTGGACGACCGTTTCCTCCTAGTGTGAGACACCTCAGCAGTCTACATCCACGATCCTGCCTCACGAGATTCGAACCCAGGACCTGCCGGTCTCGCGCGCGAACGCTTAATCTCTAAACCACTGATCTGGTTGGCATCCAACGGTGTTAATGTCTAACGTCAACCAATCCACGAAATTGAGAGATACATACACCTTTGTCTTCAGTGGGTTACTATCTCACAACTGCTCAGGAGTCCCACAACAAGACGAAATGGCCGTTCAGTGCTTCCACGTTTTCCATGGTGGTCTAGCTTCAATTGACTCATGATCTCAAGTATTAAAATATTTTTTTATTTAACTAAACGCTCTTTGAATGACTTTTGACAACATATATTGCCTGTAAAATCGGAAAAACGTCAGTCTATCCATCGAAAGATGGGTATACTATGTAGTAGTCGGCTTTGTATTATTCTATAACTGTGAAATATGATCCATAAAATTAGAAAGGAATAATCAGTCGTACGTATTGGATAACATGCGTTTTTGAGCATTTTCTAAGTTGGGTAAAAGTAATATGTTAGTACTGTAATTCTCAATAGTTTAAAAAATAGATTGAAAAAAAAGGCTGAAGGGAACTAAACTAAACCAGGGCACTGCCTCGTGAAGTCACTGAGAGTGGAGGGATGCCAACTTTTACATTAAAATCTACGGGACAATTGTAGTGAGTGACCAGATACTGAATAACATAACCCTTAATCACTTGTAGTGATGTGCTCGAATGAAACTCACATATTTGACTAAATCTTAAGCTCCAGTTATTCCATATTTTTCTCATTATTTTTCATTACTGTTATACAGTTGGTTACAGATAACGTTGGAACTGGGACAAATGTGCATAAGTCTAATATCTCTAAATCCATATTCATAAAGTAGGAAAGGGGACCAACAGAATGAAAAAAGCATCATGAAACAATACTGATACATAGATTCTTTTTGTTTTCTTCTTCTTTATGCCTGTTACTCCATATGGAGCATAGACCGCCGACCAGCATTCTCCAACCCAACTTAACATAGAATGAGTTTTCTATAGGGTTTAGTTATCCTTTTTGATAAATACTAGCAAGCATAAAATCAAAATTCATCAATTCCTGTTACGGGTTTTCAGACACTAAACATCAAATAAAATACAGTGAATCATTTTTTAAACAGTTGAATTCATGAGTTCAGAGGCTTTGTTCGCGCGCGAGACCGAAGGTCCTGGATTTGAGTTAATGAGTCGTTAATGTGCACTGCTAAGGAGTCCCGAACTAGGACCGAACAACGGTCCAGTACTTCCAGGCTATCAACGGCGGTCTAGCTTAGATCAACTAATGAATTCAACTTTGAAAATACTGAAATTTCCACAAATCTCCATACTGATACTTTGAATCATATTGGAAACTTTAATCGGAACAAAGAATTGAACCTCAAGTTTATGTAACTTAACATTTTTTTAGTATTTGGTAATTCAATGATATTATGTGTAGTTTTGTCGATTAATTTGTGATAAACAGAGAAGTTTATGCTACTTCATTTCAACCGTTAACTTTTCAAAACTGATTGTTTTTAGACATTTAATAGGAATTGTAAGCAAAGATGAATAATGGCTAGCAGTGGAATCCAGTTTGACGCGCATTTCGTTCTATTTGGGACTCGTCAACTGGATGTACCTGCATCTCAGAGTTGATGTTCACTCTGGGACTCGAACCCAGTACCTTTCGCCTAGCAATCTGGTCTAAGCTTTCTTAGTTTTAATTGATTTCAGTACTAAAAATTCTTTTTTTTTCTGAGTCTTAAGATAAATCATCAAACTTTGTTATTGTGTTTACTTAGTCACTAGAGCAACTCATCTTAGATATTTTTTTCGCTCTTTCTATATCTATAAAACTAATAAGTGTTGACCTAAAACAGTGTATAAGGAGGTCTAACTACATCTTGATAACGTTTAATGACCTTTAATTGTTGTAACAAAAACATTTTAATCATCTTACTACATTCACATTAAAATTTGTTACCAACTTATTAAGTCTATTGTTATTATTCGTATTACGTAATCTAGTATTATAATCTTTCTGTTACGTCATCTTAGTTATTCTTTGTTCACATTTCCATAAGATGATGATAGTCAGTTAGTCAGTCAGCTACAACATGGGACCAAGCATATATATGCATCGGTCCAAGTTGCCATACTTCGTTAGCACAACAAGATGAATTCATAGAAGTAGTTAATTTAGTGGTGGTAATATATAAAAAAAAGATTGCATATAAGGATATAGCACAGGAAGAAAGACATATATGAAGTGATTTTAATCCCACGGTTTAAGGGAAGATAAAGAGTGTATACACCTGTGCCATTGTGATCGATTCTGAGCCATGTTACACACAGTCTCCAACCATCGGTCAAGATAGTCACGTGGACTCTGACCAAGTAGTCTGCATCCGCCAACATGACTCAGACTAGAAGTTAGTGACTTCAAGCTCTGATGCTACATTTTAGTTTGGCCTCCCCTAACTCTCTTCCGACCATCCCCAATACTAGTCAGCATAGCGCGTCGTGGTAATCGGTGTTCAGGCATACGTAACACGTGGCCCAACCATCTCAGTCGATGAAGATTCATCACCTCATCAACTGATTTGCCATCATTCTCTAATACCCTGTGTCTAACCTCACTATTACTTACCTGGTGATCCCAGCAGATGCGAGCAATATTTCTAAGGCATCTGTGGTCAAATACTAGTAACTTACGAATATCTCCTACTGTTCATAGCCACATTTTAGATGATGATGATAACAAACTGTGAAATATGTATCCTTACTAACTTCGTAATAGATTCATATGACTTGTCATGTTGTTACACCGAAGGAATAAAAAGTCGAGTGAGAGTAGTATTGCAGATGTGTATATTTCATGATGGATCATACGGAC
This sequence comes from Schistosoma mansoni, assembly GCF_000237925.1. Taxonomy (NCBI): domain Eukaryota; kingdom Metazoa; phylum Platyhelminthes; class Trematoda; order Strigeidida; family Schistosomatidae; genus Schistosoma; species Schistosoma mansoni. Next base: position 65,010,869 of record NC_031495.1, on the reverse strand, counting down.
GTCAAGACTGTATAGACAAACGTAGTCAAGACTTTGACCATTACTGGTCAATAGCCGCATAGTTAAGTTCGGATCAACTTATAATAATGAAGAACATAAAAACAATGTGAAAAATACTCTTGATAATAAATCAGTACTACCAGGGTAGGTTAAGAGTAAGAATAAATTGCTTTTGAATACACAAAGAGATTTTCAGTTTTCGTGTAGTTAAGGCTTCAATAAACTTTAGTACATGCCCTTGAAAACTTTTGTACAAAACTGCAAAGACTGACTTGATATGAACCTTATGAACAGTCTCAACCTAATTTTTCGCAATGGAGGGAGATATTTGTCCATCCTGTGATCCTATATGACCACTGAAATTCATTTGTTCTTGTAGTCATTTAGGTATTTGTTCAACCATCCTTAATTGCAGCACACGAATTCCCCTCCCTATGTGCATGTTTCCACACATACATGTAATTGATATACGTAATGGGATGTGACACAATCGCTTCCATGTTGTTTGGGTTTTCGATGAAACACAGGCCTTGACTTTTCGATAATAACAAGTTGGGCTGCATAAAATATCCTAATGATACCTTTAAATTTGTGTAGTTGACCTTTTATTTTTCTATATAAATGTTCTTAACAAGTATTCGTATGATCAGATTGTTCGAAATGTATTGCGCTAATATATCACTTAATTCCGATAACCTTCGTCTTCTCATAACATTATCCAAATTCAGCGTTTCTTTTTAAGGTGTATATAGGTAGCTACACATTGAGTAGTAACATCTATTTGGTTTGATAAGCACAGAATCAATATCGCATTGATGACGTTTCATTGCACAAGCAAGTGGCTATCAGGACTCAGTGGCCGAGTGGATAACGCGATGACGTTTGAAGCGAAAGGTACTGGGTTCGAGTCCCAGAGTGAACATCAACATGTCTGAGATGCAGGTACATCCAGCTGACGAGTCTCAAATAGAACGAAAACGCGCGTCCTGAATTCCACTGCTAGCCACTATCCATCTTTGCTTACCGATGTTTCATAATGTTATTACTAGCTTCATTTGCAACAGTCGGCCAAAAAAAATCAACACAAGAAACTGACAGTTCTTTTTGGTTGAGCTTCTCTATAGACCGATTCGTTTAAGAAGAAGAATTTTGCATCAAAAAATTCACGCTCATCGTAAAGACCTTTATTTTCCATGTTCTAGAATATGTTCTACACACTTCAATATTGCTTACTTACTTACTTACTTACTTACTTACGCCTATTACTCCCAATGGAGCATAGGCCGCCCACCAGCTTTCTCTAACCCACTCTGTCCTGGGCCTTCTTTTCTAGTTCTATCCAATTTATGTTCATTATTCTCATGTCTGTTTCCGTTTCTCGGTGTAATGTGTTCTTTGGTATTCCTCTTCTCCTTTGACCTTCAGGATTCCATGTGAGGGATTGTCTTGTGATGCAGTTGGGTGATTTCCTCAATGTGTGTCGTATCCAATTCCAGTGCTTTTTCCTGATTTCTTCCTCCACTGGATGGAATCTGATTTACTCTCTCACATAGTAGCTTGTTGCTGATTGTGTCTGGCCAACGGATCCGAAGTAATAATAATAGTGGTAGTATTGTGAGTAGTGATATATGTAGTGTTTGTGTGAAAAGTCGAGTTATATGTTTGAGTTTTCACTTCACCACTTTGTAAACCGAATGAAATTGACTTTACAAAACAGTATTACATCATGAAATTCTTTTCAATTACCTTCACTGGTAAATATCGACTCATAGTTGAAAGCGTGAGTCAATTGAAGCTAGACCACTATGGAAAACCTAGAAGCACTGGACGGCCGTTTCGTCCTATTATGGGACTCCTCAGCAGTGCGCATCCACGATCCCACACTCGCGAGATTCGAACTCAACTATGAAAATACTAAATCTCCACAAAACCCCTTCTGATAATTAAATATCAATTCGTTTATATCAACTGTCTATCTAATAATTTAATTGAGAGAATTCAATCAGCTGACAAAAGATTGGTTACTACTCAGTTTCTAGTTAGTATAAATATCTTACATGCGAATTGAGTCGATTGCGAACAGAACTACTTTGCCTTTGGAGTTGGTCAAAGTGAAAAAGACATGAAGGAAAAAGAAGTTGCCTTAAATGACATGATACTGAAGTACACCATTTTCTACTCTGCAGGATTTCTTACTGATTACCTCCCAAGTCTCCAAAACCAAACGAAGTAAACTGTGGCTTTTAGTTACTTTCATTAGTGATCATAGTACAAATTGATTAATAGACTTTAAGAAGTGAAGACGATTCGGGAGAAAGTATTCCATTGATAAAAGCTTATTCAACATTGAAGAACATAAACTCTATTTTATAATAGCTATTCATTCTGTGATAAATACTTCGCATCAATCCATAAGCTGTTTGATTATTTATCTCCCTTGGGACAAAAGGGATATTTTTCTAAAATGGAATGTTGGAACAGGAATAGTTGGTCAGTAAAACAGTTAATATTAGTATATCAGTTATAAATTAGTCATTCTATGTTACAGTGAATACAGTGGACAGTTAGGATGCAGCTAGACGATATAGACTTCGCAGATGATCTGGCTCTTCTATCACAAACTCAACAACAAATGCAGGAGAAGACAGCCAATGTAGCAGCAGTAGATCTCAATATAAACAAAGGGAAAAGCAAGACTCTCCGATACAATACAATATGCACCAATCAAATCACACTTGACGGAGAAGCTTTGGAGGATGTGAAAACCTTTACATATCTGGGCAGCATCATTGATGAGCACGGTGGATCTGATGCAGATGCAAAGACGCGGATCGGCAAAGCAAGAGCAGCATATTTACAACTGAAGAACATCTGCAACTCAAAACAATTGTCAACCAACACCAAGGTTAGAATTTTCAATACAAATGTAAAGACAGTTCTACTGTATGAGGCGGAGACGTGGAGAACTACGAAAGCCATCATCCAGAAGTTACAGGTGTTTATTAACAGTTGTCTACACGAGGTACTGAGGATCCGTTGGCCAGACACAATCAGCAACAAGTTACTGTGGGAGACAACAAACCAGATTCCGTCCAGTGGAGGAAGAAATCAGGAAGAAGCGCTGGAAGTGGAAAGGGCACACATTGAGGAAAGCACTGAACTGCGTCACAAGACAATCCCTCACATGGAATCCTGGAGGCTAAAGGAGAAGAGGAATACCAAAGAACACATTACACCGAGAAATGGAAACAGACATCAGAAGAATGAACAACTAGTGGATTGAACTACAAAGTAAGGTCCAGGACAGAGTATGTTGTAGAATTCTGGTCGGCGGCCTTTGCTCTGTTGGGAGTAACAGGCATAAATAATAATAAAATAATAATGTTATTAGACCCTATAGATTCATGCTAGTTCAAGAAAACACACAATATAATAAGAAATAATTGCACAAAGGATCTGTGGTAATTAATTGTTATATACAATTAGCACACTCTAGAAAAGTGTTACTTATAAGTAAATGACAATTAAGTTTAACTTGATTATCATGACCTCATGCTGCTGCCAGTTTTCATGGTCACCCAAGTAACTAATTCACATAATTAAGATTAGATATTTACAAAAGAATAACTTTTTTTAAACAAACACTTGTAAGTTTGAGTCTAAACAGATCGATCTCTCAAATGAGTTTTGTTACCTAGATCACCCGCATGAATAAAATAGATCCTTAGTGGATACTAATAATCAATAAACACATATATAATGACGATGTCACGTTCTACTTAGGTATTTCTACTTTGCTACCAACCTACTTTATAAACTACCATTATCTAGGAAAAAATATTGCTATTCCATATGGATAGTATTCAACAATTCATGACTTTTTAAAGTCAATGTATGGGTAAATTCAACATGTACTCTGAAGGAAAAAGAAATTCTATAATTTATTGCTTTCACCTAGATATGTGTATTAAATGGTGAAATGTAAATATCAGATAATCTCGTAACGACAGAACAATATACAAATAAACAAAGATGGATAGTGGCTAGCAGTGAAATCCAGGATGCGCGTTCCGTCCTATTTGGGACTCGTCAGCTGGATGTACCTGCATCCGAGAGTTGATGTTCACTCTGGGACTAGAACTGAGTACCATTCGCTTCAAATGCCATCTTATTATCCACTCAGCTGCTGAGTCCTGATAGCTACTTGCTTGTGCGATGGGGTGAAGTTTAAATTCACTTAGTATTGTTTGTTTGAATCTTCCCATTGACGCTTAGGACTGCAACTGGTCAGTCTCTTAAGGTTATATCGAGGCAATACGCACAGTATGCACATATGCAAATAAGAGACTGACCAGTTGCAGTCCTAAGCATCAATGGGAAGATTCAAACAAACAATACTAAGTGAATATACAAATAACATATCGATTTTTACTTGAGGATAGTGAAACTTAAATAGTTGCACACTGACCAATGGCATTCGATGAAGACTAAAGATTAAACCACTTAAATTAATAGACAACTGTTATACTGAATTTGTTCTAAATAATCAACACTTTAATGTTAGTAATACATTCCTACTACGTATACCCTCAAAGAAACTCATTCCTGTCATACACGTTTAATTCTTATGAGTGATATACTTGTTCATTTATTTAAGGTTTGTAACGATTTCTACTAGACTAGGTGAACATTAAAACAAGTCCATCATCCTAGTACAGATCACCATCTGACCTAGTTGAGGAAAGGAATGTTAAGAGTGATTAAGATCTATATTCTCGTCCACTTGGTTCATTCAGGATATTAAGGTTTCAATTTATCCACTGTATTACTACCTGGCTGATGGCTTCCTCTTCTACACACAACCGAAACTATCTCACTCCACACCCAAAGATCTAACCACTGTACACGAAAGAATTTTTTTTCAGCTACCCTCTCTCTCTCTCTCTCTGCATTTACCATCGACATAGTTCATATAAGAATAGATCTGCTTTCATAAATTTTCACTCACCATATACATCTTATCTTCTAACTACGTTTTAAAGCACTCATCATTAAATTCATAAACAATTCAATTCACAATTTATTATCAGAAGGGGTTTTGTGGAGATTTTAGTATTTTCATAGTTGAAAGCGTGAGTCAATTGAAGCTAGACCACCATCGAAAACCTGGAATCACTGGACGGCCGTTTCGTCCTACTGTGGGACTCCTCAGCAGTGCGCATCCCACAAAACCCCTTCTGATAATAAATATAATCATATGCTCACTAGTGACTGACTTCGAGAAGTACATCCAGGAGTTCTAGTGAGAAGCAGTGACCAGTGGAGTTAAAACTACGTCTGTTGTGAGATAGGAACTCACTGAAGACAATTGGTGATCGGTTGCTCAAACACTTCGTGGATTGGTTGGAGTTAGACATTAACACCGTTGGATGCCAGCTCAGTGGTCTATCGGTTAAGGGCTCTGGCTCGAGACTGGTAGGTCCTGGGTTCAATTCACAATGTCATTTAACATACTATTACCTTGTTGTGCTAACAAGTTATGGCAACTTGAACCGATGCATATATGTGCTTGGTCCTACATTGTAACTGACTGACTGATTGCTATTACCTAACTAGTGTATTTGATTACTAATAGTAGAGTTTTATTAGTGTAGGCATCTACTCGTCTTTTGCTTTTTTTTTACATAATCACTAACTGTAAGTGCAAAACAGAAGGGTTTTTCTCTTTCCTTCTTTAGTTTTTCAACACCATACTTCGGTTTTACTGATTAACATACAAATAAATCAATATAATCCATGAATATAAAAGATACACTTTACTTATCACATGAATTTATGTTCTTATATAAGCGTGAATATTCTATTCTATTATCAATAAAGTTTAATTATTGACTATTATATTATTAAAGATATGAACCATTTACTACTTTAATTAAACCTCTTTTATTAAAACTGAAATAAAATCTATGTAGAACTATTGGGATTGGTCTATTGGTTGTGCTCTGGTGAGAGACTGGTAGGTTCTGGGTTCGAATCTCACTCGCGAGGCGAGATCGTGGATGCGCACTTCTGAGGAGTCCCATAATAGGACGAAACGGCCGTCAAGCAGTGCTTCCAGGTTTTCCATAGTGGTGTAGCTTCAATTGATTCATGATCTCAACTCTATAAAATTCAATGTCGAAATCATACATAACAAATAAGGAGATAAAGGTTAACAACTAGAATTACAGGTACTTCTCCCCTCCCCATCCATAAAAATGTTCAATATTTAGACCAATCTAAATATAATTAAGTTATTGGAAATTATTGACAAAACTTCTACCCGAAGTTTGTGCTGATGATGTTGTTCAGAAGGACGATGAAAGCTCCATGATCAAACCATCCATCTCGGAAAACAAAACTTCATCACACTCATGGAATCAGGTTTGAAAGTAGTCTTCACTTGTCAGTATGGATATATCTAGATTTTTTAGGTACTGCTACTTGATCAGTTCAATGTTAACATCTCTAACTATGAAAGGGAATGAAAACTCATACCCTAATGATTGAGAATACACTTTACTAACAAATATTAATTAACATGAAACATATATGAAACAGGGTTTCGAACCAACAACCTCTAGTTTCTTTAGTAATCACTGAAGTGCAGTGCATCGAGTGTCTTTTATTTATAACTCTTGAAAAACTTCACTTTAAGTGCTTTTCACATCTAAATTTTCTATATAACGTAAATATTTGAACTCTTCAAAGAGAATGCTGGTGAGCGGGCTATGCTCCTCCATGAGAGGTAACAGAAGTAAGTAAGTAAATATTTGGACATAAAATTATTCCGCACGTACAAATTCTAAGCTTAATCATGTAACTGAGAGATGAATTTGTGGTAATGTGAAGTATTTGAATTATTGTATGAACTAGTAATCCGAGCAATAACGCAATTTAATCAAGAAGTATTAGATGAGCATGAACGAATGTTCTGTATTTAGAATTCAAAATCAAAACAATCATTAATACATAGAAAGCATTGATTCATATAAACATCACATCCGCCACAGCTTAAATTGGAGTGTAAGTCTCTGTAATCGATTGTACGTCTTCTTCTTAAGTTCATCTTACATCTGTCCGACAGTGTATTGGATGCAGACTCTGTATTATCTAGAACGCACTCGTTAGTATTAAAATTAACAACCGAAATTGGAACAGACTCACCTGATTCCTGGAATTGTATACAATCATCATATCGATTGTGTAGTGAAACCGCTGATATTTAGAATTTGCATCATAGACTTTCCAACACTATCCTCCGCCACGAAATAATGTTGGATTCTTACGTCACAATGTTATAATCAATATGACGTTCCCAATTTGCATTATCTTCTCAAATCTCACGCTTCGCTTACTGTATGTGAATATTTGGGGATACACACTGATATATAATTTGAGGTATCCCATCATTTAACTTTGACTTGCATGAAAATTTTGATACATATTCTTTTTCAGAAGGGGGTTTTGTGGAGATTTTTAGACATTAACACCGTTGGATGCCGGCTCAGTGGTTTATAGGTTAAGTGCTCGCATGCGAGACTGATAGGTCCTGGATTCGAACCTCGTGAGGCGGGATCGTGGATGCGCACTGCTGAGGAGTCTCACAGTAGGACGAAACGGCCGTCAAGCAGTGCTTCCGGGTTTTCCATGGTGGTCTAGCTTCAATTGACTCATGATCTCAACTATATAAGATTATATATTCTTTTTGTTATTCATATTAGAATACACCGATAAAAATACACAAATAAATATATTCAAAATAGAATGGAAAGTTTATCGACAAATATTTTGTTTTAATTCAATGAATGAATGATTATTATTTCATGATTAGACATTGCAATGAATATCATCTCTCGATGCAGTTATCAATTCACGGACTGTTTGGCTTTATCCTACGAATGTAAACTCTATGTATGTATATTCGAATCCACTGATCGTTAATCGATACTATTCACTGAACTGAGGCTTCTTAGAACATCTTCATATTTCACTGTTCTTCATCCTTATAATTCAATCAGCATCACAGAGCAACTTTTGCTATATTCTACCCTACTTATTTTCACGATTTATTCCACTATCATACACATAAATTATTTATTACTGTTTCCATGGTATTTATTTATTTATTTAAACACATAAATAGTGGTACAAGAAAGCACCAGATATATATGCGCTGCACAAATTTCATTTTAATTGTGTGAGGGCTATCATACTGCCCAGGTGCCCAAACTGAAGCAGGTGGTTTTCTTAAGGGACCACACCCGGAGCCTTTGACCTAAAGGTCTAGTCCACAAGGCAGTGAAGGAGCATCGTGAGGAAATGCATTCCCATGGTAGCCGGTGACCAACAGTTGGTTCATACGCCATTTGTTCCATCAGGATACTGGAGCCCATGTGCACCATTTGTTTGGAATGAGGGTTTTCCAACTCCCCTAAGTGAACTTTCCGTGTCCACCGGTGCGGTTAAAGCGCCGGAAGTTCACTTTTCGTCCTCTCACTTTCGTGAACAACAACCCCGCCACGAGAAGGCAGTGAGTAGGACTTCTCTGGCAGAGGCTGTATACGCGTGGTCATGTGAGATCATTTCAAGAGGGAGAGCGGACTCTCCCCACTCTCGGCCGTACCAGGGCATTGTACGCTTATTAACTTGCTCATAATCCCTTGCTAACATTCCTATTTTTGTCTGCACCTTTACGATATTCATGTATTCTTTTACATAAGTATGAGACTTACGTATAATACACTCACCCTTTACGTGACACTGTACTTTATCAAGTATGGTACAACTTTTTTATCTGCTTAGTAACGCTATTCACATAACACTTCAATGTTAGTTTCAAAAAGTGAATGTGCTATTTTCTACTAATAAAGAGCTCGGAAATATTGATTTGACTGAAAACACAGTGATAATTAATCAATTGGCAGTTCAAATCGAGATAATTGACGTCACTTGTTAGCGACGTTGGATCATGTCATTTCAAATCAGTAACAAAAGAGGATATTTATCAGAAGGGGTTTTGTGAAGATTTCAGTATTTTTCATAGTTGAAATCATGAGTCAATTGAAGCTAGACCACCATGGAAAACCTGGAATCACTATTATGGAATCCTATTATGGGACTCCTTAGCAGTGCGCACCCACGATCTCGCCTCGCGAGATTCGAACACAGGACCTATCAGTCTCGCACATGAACGCTTAACCTCTAGACCACTGAGCCGGCATCCAACGGTGTTAATGTCTAACTTCAACCAATCCACGAAGCAACCGTTCACCAATTGTCTTCAGTGAGTTGTTATCTCACAACAGACGTTTAAGTGCTCTGGCGCGAGACTGGTAGATCTTGGGTTCGAATCTCGCGAAGCAAGGTCGTGGATGCGCACTGCCGAGGAGTCCCATAGTTGGACGAAACGGCCGTCCAGTGCTTCCAGGTTTTCCATGGTGGTCTAGCTTCAATTGATTCATGATTTCAACTATGAGGGATATTTATCCACTTTTTTTTTAATTTTCCCTTAGTCTTTACATTACATTATTTCTCATACTTTCCATTTTATAATCTCATTCCTCTTTTTGAGTCATATCCTCTACATTCAGTTACTTTGACTGTTATTGGTATTATTATTACTTTGACTACATTGACGTCCATGTTCTTATTCCTCTGTGTTGATGCGATATAATGAATTCGGTCGACATACATTTGTACCAGGTTCAAAGATTGTTTAAGCTCATCCAAATCAATTTTTTACAGTCATTTAACATCAACCTGATATTTACATAAATGTGGATTTCATTTTTCGACAACTCAGCAGTTGATTGATGGACAGCTAGTTCTGAGTTTATAAACACTTTTGTGCATCGTTTCAAGTTTATAACTCCGAGAGATAAAGACAACGAGAGCTGATTAGATCCATAATAATTATCCAGTAGTTTTAAGATAGTCATCAAGTCTCACCAAGTCTTCCTTTTTAATAAAGACAATAGATTTAATAAATCAATCTGATACTATAAAAGAGTTACAAGATTTCATGGATCAGGCTAACTGCACTTTTAACATTTTCGTCAGTTCCTTAAAAGTAATCACGTACCCCGAATTTCTGAGATGTTCATAAATATCACATATATAAGTTACAAGTACATTACTATTTATAGGGTAACATACTGACTCCGGCCTGTCATATCTTTTTTTGTCAATAAACTCTTGTTGTTTTTTTATCTATACCGTGTTCTTTATAGAATAGTAAGATTATTGAGTGCGAATGTATCACATGATCATGTCAGTAGTAACGCTATACTAAGTTAATACAATTTTCAACAACATGGATCCAAGATTGATTTTTAGTAACTCATAAAACCTAGGGGACTTTTTTGTTAAAGAAATAACAATAACTTATTATTTTCATAGTTGAAATCATGAGTCAATTGAAGCTAGACCACCAGGGAAAACCTCAAAGCGCTGGACGGCCGTTTCGTCCTAGTGTGGAGCTCACTCCTCAGCAGTGCACATCCACGATCCCGAACTTGCGAGATTCGAAACCAGGACCTACCAGTCTCGCGCCAGAGCACTTAAGCGATAGACCACTGAGCCAGAATCCAACGGTGTTGATATCTAACTTCAACTAATCCACGAAGTTTGAGCAACCATTTACCAATGTTTTCAGTGAGTTGTTATCTCACAACAGACCTGGTTGAACTCCACCGGTCACCGCTTCTCACTAGAACTCAAGGAAGTCAGTCACTAGAGAGTATATGATTATAATCAGAAGAGGTTTTCTGGAGATTTCAGTATTTTCATAGTTGAAATCATGAGTCAATTGAAGCTCTTTTTATTATGCCTAACTATGAGATGTTATTTGTAAAGAATAGAGAGTTTAACAAAATTATTATACATTAAGATCACATCGAAATATCTATCTAATAAAGAAGGAACTAATTATGTTCAATTCTAAATATGGTTTGTTCATCAAAGAGAAATCTGTTATTTGTCGTTAATAGTTTGATCAATCAACTATTCAAATGGACAAATCTCAATTTATAAAAAACTCAAAATGGATACACACTGCTGAGGAGTCCCATGATATGACGAAACGGCCGTCCAGTGCTTCCAGGTTTTCCATGGTGATCTAGCTTCAATTGAATCATGATTTCAACTGTGAAAATACTGAAATCTCCACAAAACTCCTTCTGAACTCAAAATTTGTTTTCCACTTGTCAACAGAATAATAAAAGTGTCCAATTATGAAAATTATTGTTTTATTGATGTAATTTACATGTATATGTTTATTGTCATATGGGTTAACAGTTTTGAGAAACATGTAATAATGTTGGTAGATTAATCCAAGATTTTCTATTTTGCATTACAAGAAAGTCAATATACAATGAAAAGATGATAGACAGATAAGTAAATGCAACAATACCACTTACTTACTTACTCCTGTTACCCCTCGTCGAGGAGCATAGGCCAACCACCAGCATTCTCCATCCAACTCTGTCCTGGGTAATCCTTTCCAGTTCGTTCCAGTTGTTATTCATCCTTTTCATATTTGCTTCTATTTTCCGGAGTAATGTGTTCTTTGGCCTTCCTCTATTCCGCTTCCCTTCACCATTCCAAGTTAGGGGTTGCCTTGTATTGCACACTGGTGATTTCCTTAATGTATGTCCTATCCACTTCCAACGTCTTTTCCTAATTTCCTCTTCAGCTAGAACCTGGTTTGTCCTCTCCCATAAAACGCTGTTGCTGATAGTATCCCGCCAGTGAATGTTGAGTATTTTGCGTAGACAACTGTTTATGAATACTTGTACCTTCTTGAGGATGGATGTAATAGTTCTCCACGTTTCAGCTCCGTACATTAGGACTGTGTTGACGTTCGTATTGAAGATTCGCACTTTGAAGTTAGTTGAGAGTTGTTTTGAGTTCTATATGTTCTTCAACTGTAGAAATGCTCTCCTTGCTTTGCCAATCCTCGCCTTTACATCTGCATCCAATCTTCCTTGTTTATCATTGATGCTTCCCAGGTACGTGAATGTTTCCACTTCTTCCAGAGTTTCACCACCAAGTGTGATTGGGTTGGTGTTCTCCGTGTTGCATTTGAGAATCTTGCTTTTTCCTTTGTGTATGTTAACAATATCAATTACTACTCTAAAATGAACGATATAAATAAATGAAGGTGGACATGAGAAACATTAAAATAATCGATAGTTTGAATGACAATACATGATAAATATTGATCCTATTATCTTTAGTTTGCTAAATTAAAAATCTACGTAACTCCAACAGAAGCGTCAGTCAGTGGCCTTGAGTGCCGTTAGAGGTATGAGGGCAGTTATCGCTTCCCGGTTGCCTACACCGTGGAAGGGTTCTCCAACAGAAGCGTACTTAGTGATTATTTATACCTTCATCAATATCAGTATTGTTAATTGGCTGATTCCAGTTGACACATATTGTATTGGAAACATTTATGATTTTTTTATTTTATAACAGAAAAACTGATTGATTGTTCGATCAATACATTCCAAGGTAAAAGTTCTTCTTCTTCACACACACACACACACAATTTTCTCAAACTATTATTCGTAAATTCACTTGGTGTTGTTTAGTTTGAATCTTCCCATTGTTATTTAGGACAGCAATTGATCAGTCTCTTATTGGCATATGTGCATCCTGTGCGGACTGCCTCGATATTGCTTGAAGTCATAAGTTTTATAAGGAAAGATGGATAGTGGCTAGCAGTGCACATATGCCAACCAGAGACTGATCAATTGCAGTCCTAAATAACAATGAGAAGATACAAGTAAACAACACCATGTGAATTTAAACTTCACCTTATTGCACAAGCAGGTGGCTAACAAGATGCAGTAGCTAATTGGATAACAAGATGGCGTTTGAAGCGAATGGTACTGGGTTCGAGTCCTAGAGTGAACATCAACCCTAGGATGCAGGTACATCCAGTCGACGAGTCCCGAATAGGACGAAACGCACATCCGGGATTCCACTGCTAGCCACCATCCATCTTTGCTTACAATACGTATGATTAGCAGTTGTTAAATAGCGAAAACATTAGTATAATTTAATAAAATCGATCAGTATAATGCGTATTATTTACTTCGATTGTTTTGAACATTTTGTAAAGATAAGAACACCAGAACAACATTGATTTGTTTACATTAATTTATGTGTATCACTTCATTCGTTTTGAACCAATTTTTGTTCAGTTACATCAATTAATTAAGTTAGTAACAGTTACGAAATATTAAGGACTCTGTTGTTGATTAATGGAAATCCTGTTAAGTGTGTGTGTGGGGGGGGGGTTAAAATTTAAGTTTGAGTGCCTAGTGGTTAATGACTGACTATGTTAAGTGAAAAACGTTACTGTAATAATGAAATAGGTACACAATAAATGGAACTTAGACACGTTTCATTGGATTATACTCCTTCAATAACATCTTTAAACCTTATTCTTTCACATAATGCTTATACTCTTACTATTTCTACCATTATGGGATTCGAATCAACAACTGCATCTCTGTGCTTATGTGGTATGGCAACTCGAATTGATGTACGTACGTACGAAGCTCTACGTTGTGACTGACTGACTTAGACACGTTAGATGCAGAGTTCTTTTGATAGATAATATTGTTTAAGTCGTATACAACAAGATTAGGTGCAAATTTATGTAAGTCTATAGGGATTTAAATGATTACTCTTTAGGAACTTTCACCTAAATTCGAATGAATAGTTTTACACCGGTCGGGCAATGAACAAATGAAAGACATCATGAAAGGAAATTACATTAATAAAAATATCAACAACTAAAATTAAAATAACTTTTTGCTAAGTAATATGACTCGAACTGAGACTTGTACAAATATAATTTTCTTTTTTTGTGTCAGTCAGTCAGTCACAATGTAGAACTTCGTACGTACGTACATCAGTTCGAGTTGACATACCAAATTAGCACAGAGATTCAGTTGTTGATTCAAATCTCATAGTGGTAGAAGTAGTAAGAGTATAAACGTCAATACGAAAGATTAGGGTTTGAAGATGTTATTGAAGGAGTATAATACGGTGAAATAAATTTGGAAAGAGAAAAACGATAGAGATATGAAGAATTCAGAAGATTAGAATTTGGTAGAACACAAAGAGTGGATGCACCTTCGCCATTGCAAACGATTTTGAGCCATACCATTCAAGGTCTCTAACCATCGATTACTATCATCTCGCGAATCCCAACCAGGTAGTCTACACCTACCAGCATGACTCAGTCCAATCATCAGTGACTTCATGGATTTTTGCCACGTTTTGGTCTGGCCGCCCCTAGCTTTCTTCCAACCTACTCTTACGCCATAAAACATTGAACGTCGGGGCAGTCGGTGGTTGGGCATGTATCCCAACCATCTCAACTGATGAAATTTCACTACTTCATCAATCGATTTGCCATCTTTACCTAGTACTCGTTTCCTAACGACTGTATGTATATTGAGTTAAACCTAAATTTGATTCATTCTAGATGATCTTCACTAAAAGTAATTTGTCATTATCGAACAATAAATGACCACTTTATACAAACCAATGTCATGTAGTTTAGCCATTAATAATGATTAAATGCTGTCAATCAATTTACAATGTGATTACTGGTATGAGTGGTTCAATATCGCGGTTCATTTTGTGTGAACGGAATAGCACAGTGACGCAGATGCCACATAAGTTAGTCTCATGATTATAAATACTCCCTAACCCTTAAACATCTCGACTTTCAAATCATTGACACTACGGATCATCGTTGAACAATCAGTTGGATGGAACTCATCAATGTACATCAACTTCATTGACTATGAGAAAGTGTTTGACAGTATGGACCAGAGCACATTATGGAAACTTCCTCAACACTATGGTGTACCTGAGAAAATCATCAATATCATACGGAATTCATGCGACGGACCACACTACAATGTCGTGCATGGAAGACAACTGACAGATTTATTCCAAGTGATGACCGCAGTCAGACAAGATTGATTACTCTCTCCCTTCCTCTCTCTTCTGGTGTTTGACTGAATTATGAAGACCTCCACATTTGAGAGGAAACATGGAATACAATGGACAGCTCGAGATCTGGACATCGCAGATGACCTAACCCTACTATCCCATACACATGAACAAATGCATATGAAGACAACTAGTGTTGGAGCAGTCTCTGCATCAATAGGCCTCAACATACACAAAATAAAAAGCAACATCCTATAATACAACATGGAAAACACCAACCCAATCTCAATTGGTGGAGAAACTCTTGAAGATGTGGAATCCTTCGTGTACATGGGAAGCATCATCAATGAACAAGGGGGGTCAGATACAGACGTAAATGTGAGGATTGGCGAAGTCAGGGTAGCATTCCTAAAGTTGGTGAGCAAATGGAACCTAAAACAACCGTCAGCCAATATCAAAGTCACAATCTTCAATTTGGACGTCAAGACAGTTAATTCTATTGTATGGGGCTGAATTTTGGAGAACTACCACAACCATCATCAAAAGTATTTATAAACAATTGTCTACGCGAGATACTGAATGTCCGTTGACCGGATACCATCAGCAACAACCTACTGTTGGAGAGAAAAGACCAGCTCCCAACTGAAGGGGAAATTAGGAAAAGACGTTGGAAGTGGATAAGACATACTTTACCTAGATCATCAAACTACAGAGTAAACGCTAACTTGGAATGCTGAAGAGAAACGGAAAAGAGGAAGGCGAAAGAACACACTATGCATGGAATTGGAAGCAGAAATCAGAAGGATGAATAGCAACTGGAAAGGATTGCCCAAGACAGGGTTGGATGGAGAGTGCTGGTGAGTGGCCTATACTCCTCAGAAGGGGTAACAGGCGTAAGTCAAACCACTAATTATAATTGACAAACAGAGAAAATTTATCAGGCTCCGCCCAAAATACTCATTTGTAACGTTTCGTACTGTGAATATGCGAGACAAGAGTTCGAATCCTCTAGATTACATATTCAACTTGTTGACATGTCAACTAGCATGAAACCTGGGTCAAGCAAACTTTCCTGCAGAATTCGTCTAAACATCTGAACGTTGTGAACGCAATGTCGAGTCACTTTGACTAGTTATCTCATTAAAAACTGATGGATGATGTGATAACTGCACCAAATAAACTTAAATGTAGAATAATACGAATTCATTATATCTCGTGGTTACTCGTCAGCTGATTACAACAAAATATGTCAGTTGCCCCACACCATTTATTATCTCAACGATAAAATCCTACTACATATTTGGTTGTAAGCAGCTGACGACAAAACCATAAACTTAAATGACCCACTACTATAAATTTCTGAATACTGGTATTAGATGAATTTGAACTTGTGACCTTATATTAGTGTATAAATGATTAGATTACTGAGTTTTATTATAAGGGCAAATAATGTATTACTATAAATCCTAAGTAAAAGACTAGATTGTTATGTTGTTACATAGAAACGGCCGTCCAATGCTTCCAGGTTTTCCATGGTGGTCTAGCTTCAATTGACTCATGATTTCAACTATGAACATAGAAAACAATCCACTGATCTGCAATTACTGAAGACATTTGATTTCGAAGTATTTAGTGGAAGCCCATAAACATTTGAAATGTGTGCAGTACAATCAGTATACTTACACAATATTGCATATTTCATTATCTAACATCATTTTCGCTTGAATGGTTTCGTGAAAATTTATTTCATTCGTAGGGGGATCTAGTCATAGATTAACATTAGTTGGGGCTAAATTAAAAAGAAACAGGAAAAAATAAATGGTGGTTACCTTATAGCATGGAACTACTCACCAACAATTCGCACAAGAACTGAACCCACAATTTTCAGGTTGTAGTCATTTTGCGAACTGATAATCGGTTTAATTGCAATTCACTAGTTTAAAGGTTGGCTGCTTGCCGCAAAACCTGGAGGTCCTTGGTACAATACTTAGCAATGTTGTAGGTTTTGCACTCCTGATAAGTCCGATAACAGGATGAAGCAGTTGTCTAATACTCTGTAGTTTTCATGTATTTGTCAACTGAAGGTAGATAGAGATATTGATATTCAAAACAAGAATTAGGCCAAGCAGTTAGACCTTACTTTGTCGACGACCAAGTGACCCACAAAGTTAATATCATTCAATCTTTTTGATGTCGAATCACGTTATCTTTTCTGTTAATATATATAAGCATTAAGATTAACGATAGAAAAAATCTGTTCCTGTCTAATGGTTGTCTTTGAAACTAGTTCATTCGGAGAATCAAATCACTAATCCGAACTACAGAGAGTCATTATTCAGCTATATTGTGCCTCGTCTATCGATCGATATTCTATTCATTCATTATAATTATTCGAAACTCATTCACCACCTATCGTTAACCCTAACTTATAATGGACTTAAATTACTTTTCCGATTTTCCTACAATCCTCATATTCAGTTATCTTGAATACACACTTTCTAAACAACAAAAAAAGCATAGAACCAAAAAATTCTAAGATCGTGAAAAAGCTTGGTAGATCAAAAGAATAGTTGTAGTGCAGCTGCTTTCTCTGAGTTGGCTTTTTGAATCGTGAAGCTCTTATTGTTCTTTTTAAACAATTATGGGTAGACAGAATATTTGTCTAAAAACACAATGAACACTTCACGACCAAACTATCAAACTCAGAAAATACAGTAACACCAAAATCATAAAGTCTTCCCCATGATATATGATGGAAGAATGAAAAGAAATAAACTGTTTTTGGTGTATTAAATAAGCTACAACGTAGGACCAGGCACAAATATGCATCGGTCCAAGTTGCCATACCTCATTAGCGCAACAAGATCAATACGGAATTCATAGAAGGAGTTAATTTAATGGTGGCAACATATAAAAGAAACATTGCATATAAGGATATATTACAGGAAGACAGATATGAAGCAATTTTAATCTCATATTTTAAGGAAAGACAAAGAGTGCATAAATCTGCGTCATTTTGACCGATTCTGAGCCATGTCACACACAGTCTTCAAACATTGGTTACGATAATCACGCGGACCCCAACCAGGTAGTCTGTATCTGCCAACATGGCTCAGGCTAGAAGTTAGTGACTTCAAGCTCTCTTCCAACCATTGCCAATACTAGTCAGCATAGCGCGGTGGTGTTCAGGCATACGTAACACGTGGCCCAACCATCTCAGCCGGTGAAGATTCATCACCTCATCAACTGATTTACCATCATTCCCTAATACCCTGAGTCTAACCTCACTACTACTTATTCGGTGATCCCAGCAGATGTTGGCAATATTCTTAAGACATCTGTGATCAAATACTAGTGACTTAAGAGTATCCTCTACCCTTAATGGCTATGTTTCACAGCCGTGAAGTATAACAGAGCGAACTGCTGTGCAGTATACTCGTCCCTTAATTGATAGACGGATATCTCGTCTTCGCCATAGATGACGTAAGTTGGCAAAAGCCAAACGAGCTTTTTGAATCCGTGCTGAGATTTCGTCAGACACCAATCCATTAGGACTGATCAGACTTCCAAGATAAGTGAAGTTGTCCACGCGTTCGACTACTTCACTCCCTATCCTTAGTTCAGGTATTGACGCAGGCCAGTCCTAGAATAACAATTTACATTTAAAGGGGGGAGAAACGCATCCCAAACATCCTGGCATTGTTACTCAGTTCTAACAGAAGACTCTGCATTTTATCAGCGTCTTCACCAAATAGGACACTATCAACAACAAGTTACTGTGGGAGACAACAAACCAGATTCCGTCCAGTGGAGGAAGAAATCAGGAAGAAGCGGTGGAAGTGGATGGGGCACATCTTGAGGAAATCACCTAATTGTGTCACAAGACAAGCCCTCACATGGAATCCTGAAGGCCAAAGGAGAAGAGGAAGACCAAAGAGCACATTACGCCGAGAAATAGAGACAGACATGAGAATAATGAACATAAATTGGATAGAACTAGAAAAGAAGGCCGAGGACAGAGTGTGTTGGAGAATGCTGGTCGGCGGCCTATGGTCCATTGGGAGTAACAGGCGTAAGTAAGTATCTGCGTATTCTAAATCGATAAGTGGACTTCCTGGTAGATTAATTCCTGGAAACTCAGTTATATATATATAAACAACTTTTTTGTTTTAATTTTCAGCATGAATTAAGGTTATCAAACAAGAACAACAAGAAAACTTGTACAAACAAGTAAATCAAGTAATCAGTTAAATACAAACTTAATTAATGAATATGCTTTCATTGTAAACCTTCTATTCTATTCTATAATCAAGTTAATTAAACTATACAAGTAATAGTAAATGATAAGTTGGTAGTAAGACTCATTCAAGCTGTTTATTATAATGATAAGAATTTCAGGTCGATGAATGAAGTAGCTATGTACTATAATTGTATTGTTCTGACTCATTGGTCTAAGTAATATTTCATATATTTGTATTTAATTAACTCTTTTAAGACGGTCACCTTAAAATTTGGCATCCATATATTTTCGAAATATATATTTATAATCGTTAATTCTCATAGTTGAAAGCGTGAGTCAATTGAAGCTAGACTACCAAAGAAAACCAGGAAGCACTGGACGGCCATTTCGTCCTATTGTGGGACTCCTCAGCAGTGCGAATCCACGACCTTGCCTTGCGAGGTTCAAACCCAGGTTTTAAGTGGTGGTCTAGCTTCAATTGACTCACGCTTTCAACTATGAAAATACTAAATCTTCACAAAAACCCCTTCTGATTATAATCGTAAATTCATCCGTTTTACATTTGTTTTTAGTTAGTTAATTGTGTATAAAAATGTCCAGTGAATTATACATTTTCCAAAAAAAAAGTAGTAACAATTGATTGTGAATCATGCCCCCCAAATTGCCCTGGTACGGCCGAGAGTGAGGAGAGTCCGCTCTCCCGCTTGAAATGCTCTCACATGGCCACGCATATGCAGCCTCTGCCAGGGAAGTCCTACTCACTGTCTTCTCGTGGCATTACTGTTATTTACGAAATTGAGAGGACGAAAAGCGAATGTCCAACGCTTTAACCAGGTTGGTGGACACGGAATGTTCCCCTAGGGGAGTTGGAGAACCCTGATTCCAAACCAATGGTGCACATGGGCTCCAGTATCCTGAGGGAACAAATGGAGTATGAATCAATCGTTGTTCACCGGTTACCATGGGACTGCATCTCCTTAAGATGCTCCACTGCCTTGTGGATCAAACCTTTAGGTTGAAGGCTCCGGGTGTGGCCCTTTAAGAAAACCACCTGCTTCAGTTTGGGCACCTGGGCAGTATCATAGCCCTCACACAATTAAAATGAGATTTGTGTGGCGCATATATATCTGGTGCCCCTTTGTACCAATATTTATGTGTTTAAATAATAAATAATGATAAATTGTGAATCTTATTATAGAAAAATACAAGAATCAAAACAGTGGTTGGCATATCTTCCTCATTATCTATCCCCCATAAAAGCGAAAAAGAAAAACAATTACAACACAATTCATACATGAAAATATATTCAGTGATAAGAACGTTTTGGGGCAGTAAGATTAGTAATGAACACTTACGGAAGAATAGAAATGGGGATTGATCACAGTATCAAACATTGACAGCTTCGATTGACTTGATCGATAAAAGTTTCTTCCCAATGTTTGAATTGCTTCTTTGGATGACTATCAGTGGGTCGTTTTCTTTGGTGGTAATATTTAATGAGAAATTGTCTGAATGTCAGCAGTATCATTTCGATTACTGTTACATGTTATCAAAGAAACAGCATTTTCATATTGTGACAAGCTAGTTTTTCTTGTACAACATGGAAGCGTAACTAAACAAGTATATTAACTGATCACCAAAAGTCCCAACAACAGAGGAAGCGGAAGTTCCCTTAAGATTAAGCGTATACTGTTAAGAGAGATAACCCTATCAATACACTCGGGTTATAATCAAATTTATCTATATAATTACATCTTTAGATACCTTGAACTAAACGATTAATAGGTAAACATACTTAAAAGTTTGTAGTTAGGATTGCATCAATACACAAATACAACAAAGCACATTTATATAAAACTGTCAGTCAGTCGATTCTGGGTCATGTTACACACAGTCTCCAACCATTGGTTACGATAATCACGCGGACCCCAACCAGGTAGTCTGTATCTGCCAATATGGCTCAGACTAGAAGTTAGTGACTTCAAACACTGATGCCATGTTTTGGTTTGGCCGCCCCTAACTCTCTTCCAACCATCCCCAATACTAGTCAGCATAGCGCGTCGTGGTAATCGGTGTTCAGGCATACGTAACACGTGGCCTAACCATCTCAGTCGATGAAGATTCACAACCTCATCAACTGATTTACCATCATTCCCTAATACCCTGAGCCATATACAACTGTAGGTCGTATCAAATCCAAATCTCGTTCCGTAGAGGAAAAATAGAGCTAATGACTATATAGTCGACAATATAAAAATTACTCTCAATCATTATAAACAGGACACTCGAATCAATACATGTTGTTTTAAAATAGTTGACAACTTTGCTTTATTTCTTTTATCAATCGATTATGTAAACAAGAAAGTGATAGACAGCAAAGAATTGATTACGATCAATTAGATATGGTTAAAAAGGTGTAAGGAAATCAAAGATATTGACATAATCAAACTTTGATAAGTAAACTTCAAATTCTACCTGTTTGACGGTTGACTTTGTCATTAAATGCACCCATTCGAACACTGAACAACCTTGTCACTCCAGTTTTTCGACATATTCAGGGTAAACTATTTTCAATACTTACGCTACCACTGCTCTTGGTTGATATTTTCCAAAGTTACGCAATACGTAATTCATTTACTGAGTCCACCTTTATGTACTCCATTTCGATGCATATGTTTATTTTCATAGTTGAAATCATGAGTCAATTGAAGCTAGACCACCATCGAAAACCTGGAAGCACTGGACGGCCGTTTCGTCCTATTGTGGGACTCCTCAGCAGTGCGCATCCACGATCCCCCCTTGCGAGCGGGATTCGAACCCAGGACCTACCAGTCTCGCGCCAGAGCACTTAACCGATAGACCACAAAGCCGGCATTCGATGGTGTTAATGTCTAACTTCAACCAATCCACGAAGTTTGAGCAACTGTTCACCATACGTTTATGAAGAGTAAACATTCTACTGGACTGCTAAGACCAATGTAGCTTTGATTGGATTCAGATTTGTGACCTAATAGTCGGAAATCGATTCTAACCACTGTCAAACATTGCTACTAGTATTCGATCATAGGTGTCTTCGACTCATTGCTCGTATATCCTGGGACCACCGAGTAAGTAATGCAGATGTTAGGAAACGGGTACTAGGTAAAGATGGCAAATCGATTGATGAAGTAGTGAAATTTCATCAGTTGAGATGGCTGGGACATGTGTTACGTATGCCCAACCACCGACTGCCCCGACGTGCAATGCTTTATGGTGTAGGAGCAGGTTGGAAGAAAGCTAGGGGCGGCCAGACCAAAACATGGCATAAATCCATGAAGTCACTGACAAGTGGACTGGGCCGTGTTGGTAGGTGTAGACTACCTGGTTGGGATTCGCGAGATGATAGCAACCGATGGTTAGAGACCTTGAATGACATGGCTCAAAATCGTTTGCAATGGCGAAGGTGCATCCACTCTTTGTGTTCTACCAAATTCTAATCTTCTGAATTCTTCATGTCCGTATCCTTTTTCTCTTTCCAAATTTATTTCACCGTATTATACTCCTTCAATAACATCTTCAATCCCTTATCTTTCACATAATGCTTATACTCTTACTACTTCTACCAATATGGGATTTGAATTGACAACTTCATCTCTGTGCTAATGTGGTATGGCAACTCGAACTGATGTACGTACGTACGAAGTTCTACGTTGTAACTGACTGACTGACTGACAAACATTGCTCAACTATGGAGTTTCGAGGGAATTGAAGCAACCCTATGAAATCTAAACCGAAATCATCTATTTATTGTCGAAGGTGGAGGAGGGGGGACGTTACCAATGAGCTATTCAGGACAATATAAACAAATGAAATGGTAAGCAGCAACAAACAAAAAAGAAAAACTAAATAAACCCAATACAAAAGTATTTATGTGTAAACATTATTTCCGCTAACTTATATTATTATTTATTACATTATTTAAACACATAAATATATTGGTACAAGGAAGCGCCAGATACATATGCGCCACACAAATCTCATTTTAATTGTGTGAGGGCTGTGATACTGCTCAAGTGCCCAAAATGAACCACGTGGTTTCCTTAGGGGGCCACACCCGGAGCCTTCAACCTAAAGGTCTGATCCACAAGGCAGTGGAGCATCTTAAGGAGATGCAGTCCCATGGTAGCCGGTGATCAACGATTGATTCATACGCCATTTGTTCCTTCAGGATAGTGGAGCCCATGTGCACCATTGGTTTGGAGTCAGGGTTTTCCAACTCCCCTAGGTGGACTTTCGGTGTCCACCGGTGCGGTTAAAGCGCCGGACATTCGCTTTTCGTCCTCTCAATTTCGTAAACAACACCCCCGCCACGAGAAGACAGTGAGTAGGACTTCCCTGGCAGAGGCTATATATGCATGACCATGGCTAACTTATATAGTTATCAATCAGAGGGAAAATCAAAAAAAACAATGAAAAACATTTCTCTTTATTTTCCTCATAAAAAAAACAATCATAGTTCATTGAAATCACACAGAAAAATATGAAATACAAAATAGAATACTTACATTACCTAAATTTGTTCAATATAAAAAATTACATCCTTCAACAGAGATATCGTTTCAGATACAGATTTCATTTCATATGATGAAACAGAAGGATAAAGATAGTGTCTAGTAATAAGTAATAACCTGTAATCCCATCATTATCATGATTAAGTGAGGGCGGGGGGGGAGGAAAGGTTAGAAGATTAAAAGAAAAAGCAAATGATTCCCGGATATAAATATGCTTTATACAAATTAACCACAGTCAACAATTGTGTGTATAATGGAAAGATACAATTATATCACATATTATTCCATTAGAAATAAGCGTTGATAAGAATAATAAACATTATACATATCCAGAGGGTCGGCGGCCTGTGCTCCATTGGGAGTAACAGGCGCAAATAAGTAAGTAAGTAATACATATCCAAAGCCCCTTTTAATTGAAAAGTAGTAAAATATTTCTATTTTTAGGAGGGAGGAATTTTTAAAAACATCAGAATGGAGATTATAGAAAAATAAACAAAATTAAAGACGAGAAAGGCTATATAAAGAAAGACATATAGTGCATGATACGTTCTCCTTGAAGAAAGGGAAGTTGAAAATTTTGTTTTGTTTTAAGAAATATGGAATGTTGAACTATTGTTATTATTAATTATTTTGTGATCTTTGTAAATTATGATGACGACGTAGTTGGTGGCACTGTGTACAGACTGACAGCTGGAGCTGGAACTGGTTGTTTAGTGACAAGAGTTTCTGTATTATTATTATCATTGTTCATTGGGATTTCAAAATGTGGTTCATCATAAGCCTAGTGGTAGGAGAAGAAATAAAATGAAATAAATACTTACTGCACCGCAATAACTAATCATTCTTGAAGAAATAGTAAACCTAAGGCGACCTAACGGTTATGGAACTCTAAATCTTGTAATTAGGTAGTGGAGTTAAACCAGCAACACCAGTTTTTTGTTCGGCTGGAGGATATTTGAGAGTCGTGCATTTAAACTTGTACTCACTAAATTAGATACATTACACCTATAGTAGAGTTAAAGTGATAATAAGATTATTCTGACCTATTGACCTAGATAAACGTCCAAATACAATGTGTATGTGAGTTGAAGACGGAACGACAGGTATAACATCAAGCATTATATACATATATAACGCCTGTAGCTCCTCTGGGGGCTACTGCCGGTCCCAAGCCCGGGACCCAATTGCGTCACAAGACAAGCCCTCACATGGAATCCAGAGGGCCAAAGGAGAAGAGGAAGACCAAAGAACACATTACGCCAAGAAATAGAGACGGACATGAGAAGAATGAACAACAATTGGATAGAACTATGCTCCATTGGGAGTAACAGGCGTAAGTTATATATATATATATATATATATATATATATATATATATATATACCGGTTCCCACTGTTTCATACTTCACATCAGAACATATGAAAGAAATAAACGAGGTGAGAATCAAAACATTACTAAAAATAAAACTAACAATTTAGTAAAACTTTGTGTTTCTAACAACTGAACAATTATGTTTCGAAGATCACAAACAGGAATCAAGCATATTACATGGCTTAAATCAGTAGCTTATAAATTTATAGACTGGTTTCTCACCATAGTTCGATGTCGCTCAGGTGTTTTCCAACCTACTTTTACATTATTTACCGTTTACATCTTAGTGGGTGGTAACTAGAAATGAGTAACATCTGTCTCGGTCACCTAAAAATCACGAGGTTCTACAAGTATATATATACTACCGTATACCAAAAATCACCTTTTCCTACCGGCTAGACCCAGACTATGCGACCAATGCCTCAAAGACGTCTATGAACAAGGGCTGGAGTTAAAGTATGTTCCAGGAGTAGCGATTCTACTGGTTCTCTTCAATAGTGGGCGATGGTAAAAAGAACCTAGCTTCTAACGTTGATTGGGTGACAGTAATTGTCAGTTCAAGCAATCTCTTTGTGCCTCCACACATACAGATATATATATCCCGTTATTTACAACTTCATGATCAATGAATCGAAAATCGCAAGTAACGAAAATTGAATAATTCTACAGATTAAAACTCAAAAGTTAAAGTGACTCTTAGGTTTTTCTATTGACTAAAAGAACAGTGAACTTACAAAGAGCGTTTACGATAAGGAATATTCACTCAATAAACATTACAGTTGATACTAAATTTAGAAAACAAATAAGATACCAGACCACCATGGAAAGCCTGGAAGCATTGGACGGCCGTTTCGTCCTATTGTAGGACTCCTCAGCAGTGAGCATCCACGACTTCGCCTCGTGAGATTCGAACCCAGGACCTACCAGTCGCACGCGTGTGCGCTTAACCTTTAGAACCACTAAGCTGATATCCAACGGTGTTAATGTCTAACTTCAACCAATCCACGAAATTAAGCAACCGTCCACCATTGTCTTCAGTGAGTTACTATCTCACAACAGATCTGGTTGAACTCCACTGGTCACTGCTTCT
>NC_031495.1:64947737-64984399 GCF_000237925.1 Schistosoma mansoni | reverse complement strand
ATCACATATGCTCACTAGTGACTGGCTTCAAGAGGTATTCCCTGGAGTTCTAGTGAGAAGCAGTGACCAGTGGAGTTCAACCAGATCTGTTGTGAGATAGTAACTCACTGAAGACAATGGTGGACGGTTGCTTAATTTCGTGGATTGGTTGAAGTTAGACATTAACACCGTTGGATATCAGCTTAGTGGTTCTAAAGGTTAAGCGCACACGCGTGCGACTGGTAGGTCCTGGGTTCGAATCTCACGAGGCGAAGTCGTGGATGCTCACTGCTGAGGAGTCCTACAATAGGACGAAACGGCCGTCCAATGCTTCCAGGCTTTTCATGGTGGTCTAGCTTCAATTGACTCATGATTTCAACTATAAAATTACTAAAATCTCCACAAAACCCCCTTCTGAAAATAAGATACCGTTTTTTGGCATTTACTAGTTTAACTTCTATTATGCATCTCTTTCATTGAATAGGCATAACGTATTTACCAGACGCAAATTCATAAGCTAAGTTTTGAGTTACACTATAATTGTGAGGGATAGTGGTGTTATCCAGTTGCCCAGAGAGATATGGACGGAGTGGGGGTTGGACTTATAACTTATTGGATGGAAGTTGAATACCTTTAATACTATATCACTGCTTTATGTCGTTGCACCGTATGTATGAAACTGAACAGAAATAATATTGAGGTCTAATTGAACTGTTCTGAAACAGTTAATATATTATCAACCCATAAAAACCCATGATGGTCAATGTCCAATAGCACATACTTGAATTCAACTTCACTCGGGTACTTCTCAGCAATAGTAAAGCATATTGTAGAAATGTAGGATAGGATAGTAAACAGATTCGGGTGACCCGGGATAGGAAATTATTATGTGTGACTTCTTAGTCGACCCAATTTAAGCCGTCACACATTCATTAGACTTAATCCAATTTTTGGTTTAAATTAATGAGTGATTTATACATAAAAATCATAATTACCATCATTAACAGACTCTTTACATATTAAACTTGGTATTTTTTAATACCATCCTTGGTAGATAAACAGACTGACGTAGTAGGTTTCATGTTTGTAAAAATAATGGGCAACAGGGACCCACACTTGTATTTAAAGGATCATGCTCCAGTATGTTAGTGAAAATTCAACCATTCAAAACACTTTCAAGTAAAACAAACTACTCAGAGATAGACCATCTATTTATATAAATTTTTGCTTTGTTCTCAAATGACCGTTGCACTCAAATACATAAATTTTTTTCTACAAGGTAAATATAAATTTTAGAATATTAAAACCACATTGAAAGAGTAAGAATTAAATCTTACCACTAATAAAACCATTCAGAAGCATAAAGAAAGCATTTATACGGATTTATAATATAATTAGAACTTACTTCATTCATTTCATCAGGAACAGGGGGAGTTTTTGGATAAAGTGTGCCACAACAGTAACAACAACAGAGGAAACAACAACAGCATGTCAACAAGAAACACGTACAAGCAAGGCACTGTAAACAGAAAAAAGGGGAGAGTTATTCAGGAAACTGAAAAAATTTAGAATGAAGACGATAATAATAATAATAATACAAACTGTATTTTTAAGTTATTATCCACTAAAATCCATTGAAAAACTTTTATTTGAAAGGGACTCACAAATAAAGCAGAACACAGTACGAGTAATTATACTTTACAAAGCATCCTCAAAGTTAGACAGTATTAAGGACAATGATAAAAAAACTAGTTTTTTCATAATGGTCAGCAATTATGTGGATCGACGCCAAGAGATTCTTTTGATTCGGATTCTATTACAGCAATCATTATGAATAGGTAGAGAAAACTAACATGCATATTACATCTCAGCACTCGTAAATGACGATGTCAGTCAGTAGTTTATAATAAGTCCAGGATCTGGCACATGTGTGTCGACCTAAGTTGCCACAACTTATATCAGCAAAAAGTTGAAGTTAATGATATGAATGCCAGATCATCTGAAATAACAGCAGCAATTATAGTAATAAAACTAACACAGAGAGGGTGTTATTCAAAAAGGAATGGATTTGAGTGTTAGAAAGTATGTGACGAAACTCAGAAGGCAGAATGAAGTAACGAGTGAGTGCGACCGATATGAGGCTAATTTAACAACGATCGCTAACTATTGATCACAATCTGGTTAAATTAGAGGGTTAAGCTACGATAAGGATCACGGTAGCATGCTTAGTTTAGGATGAGCACTTTTTTATGCAATTTGATCTCGTTTGATAGACAACTCTTCCGATCGTAAAATAATCAAACCAAACGAGTACACGACTGACTGTCATTGTGTAATACGGCATAATAATCGGTTATTCCAAATTCATGTCGAGTCTCAAGTTGATGTGATTTCGAAATAGATAAATAACTAAAACTGTATTATATCCCTGCGGACAATAATGTGGAATTAATGGCGCACGTTTTGAATGCAAAACTTCACAAAAAATACTAAAAACTCAGTCAGTCAGTCAGCTACAACGTAGGACCAGGCACATATATGCATCGGTCCAAGTTGCCATACCTCGTTAGCACAACAAGATGAACACCGGATTCATAGAAATAGTTAATTTAGTGGTGGTGGTAGTATATAAATTATAGGTTGTATATAAGGATATAGTATAGCAAGGAAGAACGTTATGAAGCAATTTTAATCTCAAGGTTTAAGGGAAGATAAAGAGTGTATACACCTACGCCATTGTGATCGATTCTGAGCCATATCACACACAGTCTCCAACTATTGGTTACGATAGTCACGCGGACCCCAACCAGGTAGTCTGCATCTGCCAACATGGCTCAGACTAGAAGTTAGTGACTTCAAACACTGATTCCATGTTTTGGTTTGGCCGCCCCTAACTCTCTTCCAACCATACCCAATATTAGTCATTATAGAGCGTCGTGGTAATCGGTGTTCAGGCATACGTAACACGTGGCCCAACCATCTCAGTCGATGAAGATTTATCACCTCATCAACTGATTTACCATCATTCCCTAATACCCTGCGTCTAACCTCGCTATTACTTACCCGGTTATCCCAGCAGATGTTGGCAATATTCTTAAGACATCTGTGATCAAATACTAGTGACTTAAGAGTATCCTCTACCCTTAATGGCTATGTTTCACAGCCGTGAAGTATAACAGAGCGAACTGCTGTGCAGTATACTCGTCCCTTAATTGATAGACGGATATCTCGTCTTCGCCATAGATGACGTAAGTTGGCAAAAGCCAAACGAGCTTTTTGAATCCGTGCTGAGATTTCGTCAGACACCAATCCATTAGGACTGATCAGACTTCCAAGATAAGTGAAGTTGTCCACGCGTTCGACTACTTCACTCCCTATCCTTAGTTCGGGTGTTGACGCAGGCTAGTCCTGGAGTAACAATTTACATTTGGATGGGGAGAAACGCATCCCAAACATCCTGGCATTATTACTGAGTTCCAACAGAAGACTCTGCATTTTGCCAGCGTCTTCACCAAACAGGACTATGTCATCTGCGTATTCTAAGTCGCTTAGTGGTCCCCCTGGTAGGAGATCAATTCCTGAAAATTCAGTCGAAGAGAGTGTTATTTCCAGCAACAGGTCTATAATGAAGTTAAACAAAAATGGGGATAGTGGACAACCTTGACGGACACCACTTGAGGTTGTAAAATCAGATGACAGTTCGCCACAAGCTCCCACTCGACTGGTAGTGTTCGACTAAAGAGCCTTCACAAGGTTTATGTACTTCTCAGGTACACCTTTCAATGACAGACACTGCCACAGAACCTTTCGGTCTACAGAGTCAAATGCTGCTTTCAAGTCAAGAAAAACTATCATTGTCGGACGCCGATAAGCATGTCTGTGCTCTAAAACTTGACGAATGGTGAATATGTGGTCGATACAGCCACGACCAGGTCTGAAGCCAGCCTGATTTTCTCGTGTTTGCAGTTCACGAGTCTTAGTTAGGCGCCTGATAATTATTGAGGCAAGTATTTTAGATGCCATATTAGTCAAACTAATTCCTCTATGGTTATCACATGATGATTTTGACCCCTTCTTATATATTGGGACAATCAGAGATTGTGACCACTCAGATGGGATTACGTCCGTCTCCCAGATTTTAGCCAGAATATTAGTCAACCTAATCGCTAAAATTGGACCACCATATTTAAAGACCTCTGGAGCCAATCCATCTGGACCAGCTGCTCTTCCTCGTTTCAGATTACCTATAGCCTTTTGAACTTCAAGTAGGGTCGGGGGGCCTACTTCAATGTTCCATTCAGGTTTTCTGGGAATAGTGGGTAGTTGTGCAGTAGCTGAAGGCCAGCTAAACTGCTCCTTAAAGTGTTCCGCCCATCGTTCTAAACGTTTGGGTTGAGAGCAGATAAGGGTTCCGTCTTTTTCCGAGATTGTCTCACTTACACTTGACTTCTTAATTCCAGTTTCTTTTATTAGTCTGAATAGTTGTCTGGTGTTGCCTACAGCCGCTGCCTTTTCCATCTCTTTTGCTTTCGTTGCCCACCACTGCTCACGATCGTTCCTTAGACTTTTAGTTAACCTAGATCTAATTTGTTTACGCTCTTCGTCATGTTCAGAGCCTGATGGGATGAGTTTACGCGAATCCATCAGTGAAATAGACTTAGAGGAAATCCACTGGTTTTTTGGAACCCTATGGTTTAAATAACTAATAGATGTGACTGCTGTTTCCACAGCTGTTCGTATATCTTTCCAAGCAGCATCTGGGTCAGTCTCGTTTACAGAACTGCCTAGATGTGAACTCAGTTGTTTCTGGAATTCGCATTTGGCTTTCTCGTCCTCCAGTTCAATCCTAATGGGTCTTCTTAGTGTAATTTTCCTGCGTCCATTGAGGCGCAGACAAATGCGCGCTCGTATTAAAGCGTGATCAGAGTCTAAACAAGTATTCCAATACGAGCGACAATCTTCTATTGAGCCTCTCCAACGATGACTGATGACAATATGGTCTATTTGAGTCCATCGTTGGTTTGGTGCAGGTGGCCGCCATGTTAGACGATGTCTCTCCTTATGCTTAAAATTAGTGCTTGCTAAAAATAAACGATTGTCTGAGCATAGTTGCAACAGACGATCACCATTATCGGTTCGTTGAGCCGGAATACTAAAACACCCACCTAAATGTCTTTCTGTTTGATTTAAGCTGCCTACCTGGGCATTAAAGTCACCCGCTACTACTACTATGTCTGAGCGCTTAGCTTTCTGAAGAAGCTCAGAGAGCTTTCTGTAAAAGTCATCTTTCACTTCATCATGGCTGCAGTCAGTGGGAGCGTAGGCAGAAACGACGAAAAGGCAACGACGTGTGTCCCTATCCTTCCGAGTTCCTACGGAGCCATTTAGACGGACAGTACACAGGCGACTGTCAACGGGGATCCATTCTAGTAGTGCCTGTTCTGCCCTTGTACTTAATGCTATGCCTACACCTGCAAGTCCGCGAGAAACTAGCCAACGGGTCGCCAGATACACGGAGGGTGTATTTCGTTGGCTGTCCATTTTGGCGAGGTGAGGTCAAGTGAATGACCACACTGGGATCCTGTATGCGTGTTTCGGAGACACAGCATACATCAATGGCACGAGATTCTAGGGTTTTAGCTAAGGAGGCCTGTTGACCGATTTGGCATAGGATACGTACGTTGAAGGCTCCAATGTGTAGTTTGGAGCGAGGTTTTAGTAGACCTGGGACAGCGTTTCGCGCACTAGAATCGTTGGCCATGGTGACACTTGAGGAGGAAACCGGAAGAGGAAGTCTAGTGTTGAAAGTCAAGGTAGAAGGAATAGTAGGAATTGAAGATTGGTTATGAATACAGTGGTCTTGAGTCCTGTTAGAGGTATGAGGGCAGTTATCACTTCCCGGTTGCCCACACCGTGGAAGGGTTCTTCTAGAGGTACCTGAAAAGGAAATTGGGTTAGAAGTGGTCTTAATGACCTGAGAGCGTGACCGCAGTGCCCAAGGGACAACTGCTTGAGGTCGGTCACACGCGACCTTTTTGTGGGTAGTTTTTGTGTTAGCTCCGTTCTTCAAAAAAAAACCTTACCGCCGGAGACGGATATCCGTAGGATACGGCAAGGTGTGCATTTTTAGGGTCGACCTTTTCTAACCCCACCCCTCCTTGTGGGAAGGCAGCATCGCTGTCATGCTGGTTGTCTGAAGGAAACACCTTACTGCTGTCACACCTCTGTACAGTCAGCAGTACGACTTCACCTTCGGACCTTGGGTTTGCTGCTTTTAGTCTCACCGCTCTTCAACCGACCTGCCTGGCATGGTAGGACCTTGAGGAACGATTGTTCCAGCCAGTATAGCTCGGTTGATTCATCACGATAGGCAAGCCCGACCACCACGTCAAGGTAGCAGCAACGGTATCAGATATCATACACGACAAATGTGACTTTCAAGTTGATGGTGAATCTTACTTACTGCCCATTTATTTGTTTATATGAACACGAAAATATTGGTACAAATGGGCTAAAGGCAATCTATTCTGGGACTTCACTGACCGGAATCTGGCATTTGAAATCTACAAGCATGCTTGTATGAAAAAACTTAAGTGACTCTAACTAATGGAACAATGCCTAGTGTAACATTTTCGACTCTGTACTTCCAATATACAGCATTATATATATATATAGAACTTTTAAAGCTCAATGACTAATTAGTTTCAAAAGGAACTGACGATGCGAAAAGGGAAATAAGCGGCCTTTTGTCACACCTAAAACTAATAACTGCTGGTCTGTGTACTAGACAGAAACAAGCGATGGGAAATTTACACGAGTGATTGGAAAAAGGTAGTGGGCTAGGAACTACGTACTATCAAACATCTGCAGATTACTCAAACGAACACAATAGTTCTGAGTTAACGACATTTTAATTGAATAAAAGACCACGAAAAATGAACTATGAGATTGTTTTCAAACCCCTTTTCTTAGGGTATTTAATTAACACTACATACCTGTACACAAGGGTTGCGTAGAGCAAGATACGGCTTCCAGTCTTCCTCATCAATATGCTCCGCGACATAAATTCCCAGAGCTCCATACCGGTCATACAATTTCCTTTTCTGCTCGTTCGCTAGTATAGAATGTGCTCTATTGACTTCTTTGAACTACAATTTTGTTTTTCAAGAAAAATGCATTATACTTTTTCAGAAGCCCCAGGATCTTTCAGGTTTTTGTCCGGGTGATATTTTAGTGCGAGCTGAGAGAATATTAAAATAAGATGAACGTACTCTACGATAGGATTTTCTAATTTCCTCAGCTGTTGCGTTCTTATCTACTTCTAGAATAGCATATAGGTTTATATTTTCCTTCCTATAATTTCATCATTAATAATGATTCTAACATACGAAGATTTCTGGGTGTTTTTACTTTTAGAACCACTGCCCTTTGAAGGATCAGGAGGCATTGCCCGGTTGATGTTATTCGCATGCTCAAGGCCACACCTTGAGATCAATTTCGCGCGCGTTTCAAAGAGAGCAGTGATTTCGTACTTGTTTTGATTATCGTTGCTTTAGTGTACTTGTTGCATCAAAAAGAATTCTTGGTCTACTTTAGCTCGAGGTATTTCGGTTAGGGTCTGAAATTTCGCTAAACTTTAGCTTTTGGTACTTTCTTCCTCACTGATTCTGACACTTGTGTTCATATCGTGATCGTATTGCGTTTTAATCCCTAGTATGACTACAGTGGTTGTCAGTACTTATAAATGTAGACAGCCGAACTATTTATTTCCCGTGGAGGAAGGAGTGCAATGTGATGATTGCAAAAAGTGGTTCCATAAGACGTGTGCCCGTTTACTTCCCACCGCATACAAAAGATGCTGGAAGCCTAACTCGCATTGGCTTTGCATGTTCTACTGTACAAATACTACCTTACTAATCGAAGCTGCTATGAACCTATTAGCTTTAGCGTGTAAGAAGAAAGATGGTGGTTGCTCTGGTAACACAAGTACTGACAGTGAAGAATGTGTCAGAGTTATACATGCTCTTACAGGACGCATTACACACCCGACTATGGTTGACGGAAAAGTGAAATCCCCACCAAAACTAGCGAGGAGTGAAGCATCACTTGATATTGACATGGGTAGCCATGAATCTCTAGTGGAAATTGAAGACCCGGATAAAACCGTCAATGTCCCAAATAGCCCCGATGTGGCTCTCCCGAGTGATGAAAAATGGAGGGCAGTGAGGAGAAAAAGAAGTGAAAAAAACTATGGGTATTACGCACTTGGTCTGCAAGTCATTGGTGATCTCTCACTCTGAGTCACACAATACACTATCAAACTCTGTTAGCAAGTCAGAACTCCACCTTGGCGTGATTGAGAAGAATTTAATGTCATCGAGTATTGTTGTAATTTGCTGGAGTCAAACGATCCCGATCCCCAAATTAGACACGCCCATGATTTGGAGAAGCTCAGAGAATATATTCGTAGCATCTTACCAGATAACTCTAAAGGAGTTCAGGTCAAAAAATTGATTAGAATAGGTAAGAGCACCGACGATAGAGTTCAACCCCGACGAAATAGACTCCTTAAAATAATCTTAGGGTCGGAGAAGTAACGTGATCTTCTGTTGAGTAGTACTCGTAGTGACGATACTTCTGACATTCCAGTAAGAATTCATATGTCTCTTGAAGATAGAATAAAAGAAGACGGCACTAGCTGAACTAGAAACCCGTCTACAAAACGGTGAGGAAAATCTCCGATCAGTGGGTTTTCGAATAGTCAGGTCTTGGAAGCGAATGCTACCAAGGCCTGTGTGAATAGGTCTTTTTACCTAGGAGTTTTTATGCCAGCCCTCGTAGTCTAAGACATGAATTCTGTGAACTAGGAGCGTCAGTGAATAAATTAAAGCAACTCACTGTAGCTGTGACGCAAACTTGGTTAGTCCATGACTTCGACATAACTCCAGAATTATCTGGAAACCACTGCCTAGGAAGTGATAGACGGAGATGGAGGAAAGGAGGTTGAGTCCTTTTATACATAGCCATGATAGTGGAACTTGCGAAGTCATTAGCTGTGAGTTCACTATCGGATGTTGTACATTTGTACACGGTGTCATCTATCGCAGCCCAATCTACTTAGCTGACGACTTTATTTTACAGCATATTCAGCTATGGAGTGCGAATAACAGACGCTCGATATTGGGAGACTTTAATGCACCTAACATTAGTTGGACTGAGATGACCACAGGAGGATCTATAAACTCCTTCGATAGTAGGATCCTGGTAACGGTAATGGAGCATTCATTAGTACATTATGTATCCAAACCCACACGTCTTGATGTAAACCAAGGTTCTTCTCTGTTGAATGAATTACCATTTGTAGCTAAGTCATCCGTTCTAATCTTCACCGATGACATAAAGGCTTGGAGACCCATATACGGCATGTCAGATAGAATAGCGTTAGAGGATGCTCTCAACTCATTGGTGGGATAGATGGACAGGTGGTCACTAGAAGTGAGTCCTAACAAGAGTGTGGTGACGCGATTAAATAACTATGATGAACTGTATTACTACACGATATGTGGATTCGTGTTACCCAAAGTAAGAAACCATGAAGATTTAGGAGTCATACTAAGTAATGATATCAAAACTGCCACTCACTTAAGGCTGCTGCCGCAAAAGGCTATAGGGTATTATGGTCTATTCGTAGATCTTTCCAGTATTTGGATGAAGGAATGTTTGGATTATTATACTGAACTTTCGTGCGACCACATTTGGAATATGGGATTCAAGCAGCTAGTCATTGTTTCAAATATGAGGTGGATATGCTGGAAGGAGTCCAACGACGAGGGACTAAAATGGTAAACGGTCTATCTTTCCTATCCTATGAAGACAGACTGGGACACCTCAACTTATTTCCGTTATTCTTACCGTAGAATACGGGGTGATCTAACACTGGCTTATCGTATTCTGAACAATGACCTTGGTATTGATATGCTTTATCTTTTACTTCCGTCTAGGGCTGACCATTTGAAAAGACATTCGAAGAAAGTTCAGAAAATGAAGTCAAATTAGTGAATAACTGGAATTCTCTAACAGAACACGTAATACCAGCACCTCTTGTTGATATACTCAAAACGGTGTTGATCCTCCACAGTGTTACAAACTGCAAGGAATAATATAGGTTCATAGACTTTCTATCGTTAATACGGAAGACTGAGATGCCGCTCAAATAGTCAGTTTCAGTAATTAGGATAGTAGATCATTGAACCTGTGTTAATCCTGACAGATGACCTTCAAAAGAAGGTTCAGATTCTCTTTGAAAATATTCACTGATGGGGCTGACACCACTTGTTCGGGTTAGGCGTTTCAGTCGTTGACCACTCAGTGAGAAAAATGAGACCCCACTTTAGGCTTATTAGGTCGCGGTCTGTGAACGTTCTTACTATGACCTTGGAGATTATTAACGCTGGAGGGAGCAAAAAGATAAGACATATTAACACCCAAATCATAATTAAAGATACGAAATGTCAGTATAAGTTCACTTCGCATCCTCAGATACGACAAGGCGAAAAGGCTTAGGCGTTTTAAAGTCCATCATAGGGGAATTTAGAAAGACCCTTCACTAATTTTGTTTCCACACGCTGAACACGTTCAAGTGAGTCAGTATCCTTTATCTGACATGCGCTAGCTGCCTAGACACAGTACTCTAAGTGTGGTCTTACATAGGTGTGATATACAATTCGAAACATCTTCTCGTCCAAGAATATAAATGCTCGGCGAATTGACCATAGCGCACGATAACCTTTGGAAGCAGCTGCGTTGAGATGCGTAATTGTTTTCAAGTCGTGATTTATTATTGCTCCCATGTCTTTTGTTGGGATGACCCTGTAGTTTTCTCGCAAGCGACATGACAAGCTCGTGAGTCATCAAGGAGCATTTCAACCAATCAGCGATTAATTAGAAGTTATGTGAAGTTATGGTACTAAAATAACGTGAATGAAGTCACATGTGGAGATCCTGATTGGCCGATTAATACACTGCTACTATGTTTAGCAGTATTCTAGAACTTTCAGTAAAACTCAAGGACTCTTAAATTACTATAAAAATTCCTATATTTTCTGTACATGAATGAACCTTGCAGTAAAGTGTTTCTCTGATGCTCGTGTCTTCTCTCTGGTCTTCAAGTCGCTGAGTAGTGCTAGACCTGGGGTTATCCGAATAGCTTAGGAACTGAATATAGCGTTCAACCTGCAGGACATAACAGTGGCGACGGGGATGGGATATTTGCGGGAACGAAAACTGCTTCGGACTACAATCTGGTCGACCTGTGGATGCTTGAACATTTCGGGAGTCATTTTGTGGTCGAAGTGGTTCATCTGCATTACTACTAATCTGTTGAGGACTTACAATTGAAGCTGTGTTGGTATTAAACTTTGAACCAGGACATTCACCACCGAAATTCGGTTTCCAACTGAATTGTTCACTAGGCAACAATTCCGGGGCGAAAAACAATAATGTCTCTAGCTTCCCATTAAACGCGCGAGGAGGTGGTTTACTTTTGGCGAATGATGCAAACAAAGCTTCTGCATCCAAAGCATCCGGATCTTTAGTAAGATTTTGGACAGCATCAATATGCGAATTGTAATCCGCGTTTAATTTTTTTTCCGAACAATTTTGATTGTCGTGGAAGAGTTCCGATGGTAAAGATACTGCTTCCTGCAGGCCCATGGCAATGGATGCATTTGAATTAACTATTTCGATTGAATCCCCTTCCCACTCTCCACGTGTAAGAGATGTACCATCAATGGTATAATGGTAACTATTACCGTGTCTAATGTGCATGAGCACACTCTTCCTGGAATTAACTTCTATCATTATTATTGATCGCTTTATCGATTATTATATTTTTGTACAATATATAATTCTCAGCACGAGGGATTTCAACAAGTTCTAATCCCCAACCTCGAGCCCATCTGACCAATTCACTAAATTCAGCTTGGAGATGACAACGATCAGCCTCACTTCTTATTGTTCTCCAGATTTTCACATCATCCGCAAACAATAATGTCGGTGACTTAAGTAATAGCCGTAATTCATTAACGTAGGGAAGGAAAAGTAGGTGGCCTAAGATGTAGCCTCGGGGTGCACCACTTTCAAGCGGCTTTCATTCGTATAGCGTTTCATTGACCCTCACTCTGTCTGCAGTCACATAAGAAGTTTCCTATCCATTCCTGTACAGCACCATTTATTCCGAAGCTCGAGAGCTTCTGCATGAGTCGTAAGTGTGAAACCTTTTTAAACGCTTTGCTAAAGTCTATGAATATCACACCGACAAACAGACTGTTAACTAGAACTGCTGCCCAATCTGTTCTCTTAATAAGTAGGTTAGTCAAGCATGAACGTTTGTCACGAAACTCATGATGCCCGGGAGTTAACAGATTTCACAAGTCTATATTAATTAGTAACTTTACCCAAATTGTCTTTTGAAATAGCTTAACGACTATGCTGGTTAGGCTGACAGGCCTGTAGTTCGATACGATCTGTCTCTGACCATCTTTAAATATAGGACTGAATATAGCGTCTTTCCAGTCTCTAGGGGGTAGGGTGAGTGAAAGGGACATGTTGCGGAGCGTCGCGAGCTGTCCTGAAATACCGTTCGCAGGCGATGGCAGCAAGCGTGGATGTAACCCATCGTCGTCCGGTATCTTACAAGGCTTGAGGTTAGTTATCAATAGAAGAACAGTTTCCGCAGCCACACATACAGATCCTATGGCTGGTATCTCGGTGTGATTGGGACAAGTATTTGTAGCACTACGCGTAGAGCAGACTTCAATAAAATAGTTTGAAAATGTCTCAGCTTTTACCCGGTCTGATTCAGCTAGTAAACAGTAACGCGGGAATACCATCACTAAGTTTCGTTCGCCATTTTGCGTACGAAAACAATCGTTTTGGACAAGTACGGCTATCATACGCCATGTGTCGTTCGTAAATGATACGAGATCTATATATGGTCTTCTTACATATATTCCAGACTTTTTGATATTCATACTTAAATGATGCACGTCCTGTCGACAAGAATAAGTCCAAGAAGTGTTTCCTACGCTTCAACAAATTCTGCGTTTCCTCATCGATCCATGGAGGGCAAGTGATAGCCTACGTGCTGACTACGGGATAAACGGTGATGTTAAAGACTCGAATGTACCCTTCAACTTATTCCATTCGCCTTCAATCTATGCATCAGTATCGACCAACTAGTCAGTCGAGATAGCAAACCGTTAGAAACCTCGATTGCATTAGCTTCATTCCAACACATTAGAAATCCCACAAGATATGATTTAGGAAACTCCTCTTCTCTTTTGGATTTAGTCTTCACACACGGTGATGACGTTAGTCAAATGACTTTCCTCCCATATTTAGGGATAAGTGACAATGCAGTCATATTATTCAAATTCATGAATGACATTGTATGTCAAACACTTGCGCCGGCCCTAATATATTGAAGGCAGATATGGGGGCAATCAACTCCGCAGCATCCGCTGCAAATTGATAAATTAACTCAAGGGCATTAGTACGAGAGGTATGAACTCATTTCAGGCAGTTATATAATAGGGTAACTCAACCACAGATACCTCGGACGGTCGCAAAGAAGAAGAAACACGGCTATCCCCGGGTAGGCCGTGATATTCGACGTTTACCAAGACAAAAGAAGAAATGTTGAGATGTTGCTATCAGCCTTGGCACATCAGGTACAATGGAACGCTGCAGATCTGTAGGAAACAAGTGTATAATTAAAATTTGGGAAAGTCAGAAAAAATATGAAATGCATTTGGCACAATCTGCACTCAAGCAGCCTAAGAGAATATCCTCCTACATAAACTACAGAACGAGGATTCATTATTGGATTTCCAACCTAATTAAAGAAGAGAGTGAATCTGAAATGATTGAGGAACATCAGAAAAAGGTAGATGCGCTGGATACCTATTTTGGGTCAGTTTTTACTAAGGAATCTCTTCTAGGCAAAGAACCAGACCCAAATATCGAGTCAACAAACCACCTACTCACCGTGGACTTCGATCAATACGATGTACTTAAGGCCCCTAGCACCTCATATATAGAACCTACAACAGGGCCAGATGAACCACACCCCAAAATTTTTAGACGTAACGCATGTCATATCGCATCCCCACTGACTGTGATATTCAATATTACACTTGACCAAGGTGTGTTACCCACGAACTGGAAGGATGCAGTCATCACTCACACACATAAAACAGGAACAAGACAACTTCCATCAAACTACAGACCTGTCAGCCTCACTAATGTCCTGGTTAAAATACTGGGAAATATAGTCAAAAAGACCATAATGACATTTGTGGAAACCGACAACTTGTTAAACAGCGAACAACGTAGTTTCAGAAAAGGTTTATCTTGCACAACAGACCTCCTTGTAGCAGTTGAGCGTTGGTCAAAGGCTCTAGACAACGGAAACTCAGTGGATGTGGCCTACACAGACTACAGCAAAGCATTCGACAAGGTGCCAATAAATGGACTACACTTGAAGCTAGAAAGTCTTGGTATTGCCGGACCTCTTTTAAAATGGCTTAAGGACTTCCTGGTAGGTAGTAGACAGGAGGTAGGAATAAATTCCAACTGTTCCACCTGGAGACCAGTACTGAGTGGAGTACCCCAAGGTTCTGTCCTGGGTCCCTTACTTTTTATACTGTATGTAAATGATCTCCTAAGTATAGTAGAGTCCTCAATGTTATTATACACTGACGGTGCAAAAATCTGGCGAGAAATAACGGAAGACACAGATGCATGCGCACTTCAGACAGACTTAAATATCGTGATTGACTGGTCTAAAGAGTGGCTGATGCCCATCAACGCGGCAAAGTGTGTCTACATGCACTTTCGGGATACAGAGGTTAATAGGTACAATATAGAAGAAGTGCCTATACCCGTGGTCTATTCTCACAAGGATCTTGGGGTGACAGTGAGTCATGATCCTAAGACCACAGCCTATTGCTGGGAAGTTGCAGCTAAGGGGTTTAAAACCCTATGAGCTTTAAGATGGACATTCACTAAGTTGGATACTACCATGTTCACTACAGTATTCACAACCTTAGTGAGAACTAAGCTTGAGAACTGCGTTTAGGGTGCAAACCCCTGTCTAAAAAGGGACTCTGATATCCTGAAAAGGGTACAGAGGGTACCTACCCGTGTAATTCCAGAGCTACAGGGTTTGCCATACAAAGAGTGGCTTGAAAATCTGAACCTCTATACTCTGCCCTATCGCAGATTAAGAGGTGATCTGATTTTGATATGTAGAATACTAAGAAATAGTTTTGCACCCAATATATTCTCTCTTTTTTCCCCGCTAGAGTGGGACATCTCAGAGGACATAGCAGGCGAATAGAAAAGCCAAGAACGAATAAAATACCCGTGACATATAGGTCTTCACACCGAGTCATCAATTCTTGGAACCTGTTACCCGAAGCAGTGGTGTCTGCACCTTCAATTGACCCATTCAAGGAAAGACTGGACACTTACAGAAGCATACTAGAAAAAGAATAACATAGGCCACAGGCCTATAAACTTCAAAAGCTTTATTGCACAAATACTTGACACGACCAACATTATAACACCGTTATGCCGAGCTAGAGTCTGGTGTGCAACGTGAACGCAATGCCACTTTCGAAAAACATTTCAAGAGCAGTACTCAGCGCAATACTGAAACATAAACCTAATCATTAACGCTTCGGGACATCTGCATGAATCTACCGTCTTTTATTTTTTACTGATTTTATTTATTCAACAACTCTACTTCGGGAAACATACTGTAGGCATGCCGATGTTGTGACATATAGAACATGTCTGCAAAAATGGCGTGTACCTAACCTGGCAGAAATATATGTGTTATATTATACCTGAGAACCAATAAAAATACAACAAGATGAGATCAGATGTCTATGTGCAGGGACTCCGGCAACCTTTCCAAGAGGATGGTCAAAGGTAACAGTCACACAATGAACCATGCTGTGACGTAGAGTTTAGCCAAACACGACCTTATTGCCAATATTCCGACAACGTGCAACGGCAAGATTAAGTTATCAAAGAAAAGTCTTTAGCCATGGACATATAGTAAAAGCTCAAGCACGGAAGACTCAAAAACATAAAGTGCGGTTAAAAGGGATTGATAGGAGGTTAAAATACAACACAAGGAGAAGAAACAAATAAGTGACAAAACTGTCTAATGAAATGTTGCGCAGAAATTTTCAGAGTTTTCTTCCCGTTACGGTCACCATCACAGCTTTAACGTTGACTTCAAGTTTCACAGGGTGACAACGCCATGGTCAAAGCAGCTTTAAAGGAAAGATGGATACGAGGTTTTCAATGTCACGTCCAGTTATCTTTGGGTGCTCAAGACTCAGACATTTCTTTAACTCAGCAGGTGTTGCGAGTGGACAAGTTTATCATTCCTTGAAGCAAAACTGAGCTGGGTCTAAAAACGTCCTCAGTTACACCTGAAACTGCCAACAAAACTAAAATCGCAGTGTTTCGAGAGATCAGGTTGACGCTATATTTGGGGTTCAAGAGGCAATTCCCTTAGGTTTCCACTGTGGCTGATTTAGATGTGGAAATACTGGGAGTGGACTTTTTAGAGAGATAAGAATTTCTAGTTGACACATATGTTTTTGGTATTCAAACTTTGGACTTTCTAGGACCTAAAATTAGCCTAGGAGGGATTACGTAAATCAAAGAAGAGATTAACACTGTCAAGAACTACCCCCATGCCAAGGTTGCTGACAAAACTTGGAAGTTTTCTGGTTTCAGTAAGCCCCTTTCTTCGATTCTTACCTGGTTGTGCACAGTTTATTCAACCATTGATGGATTCTCTCAAGGAAAAACCGAAAGATTTTGGATTGAGTTCCGAGGCTATTGACGGTGTTAATCACCTTAGGAATAAACTAGCTCAAGCAACAACATTGGCTTACCAGAACTCAGATTTCTCACCCGCTTTGACGGTAGACGCTTTAATAATAATAATGATTTATTCTGAAATAACAGTTTGTTACATAAGGCATGCCGGTTTACAGGCAAGATCAAACTGTTACAGACGTTGCAATTTTCACTGTAGAAAATTACTCAGCTGGGTTGATATTTTATAAGGTATGAATGTAAATGAATTTCGTAAGAAACATGTTGTCAATATCACACGTGACGCACTTTATGGAGGTAGCGTTGCAAAATACAGCCGATAGTTGAGAATAGATACATGCGAAATTGGGGCTTTTAGGAGCTTCGACCTTATATCCCTCCGGACAAAACAATCGGCAGTTTTATAAACTAATCGGTTGAGAACGCCCGGAAACCGGTCATGTTTTTCTCAAATAAACTCGCTTCAGCAGAGACGAGATATTTTACCTTCGAATGAGTACTCCGCGCAGTCTACGTAACATTTAAGTGTTGCCGATACTTGTTGGAAGTAAGAGAAATCATAGTTAACGCGGCCTATCAA
The DNA here is from genome assembly GCF_000237925.1 of Schistosoma mansoni. Classification (NCBI taxonomy): domain Eukaryota; kingdom Metazoa; phylum Platyhelminthes; class Trematoda; order Strigeidida; family Schistosomatidae; genus Schistosoma; species Schistosoma mansoni. The sequence continues at coordinate 64,966,917 of NC_031495.1, read as the reverse complement.
CCACTAACAAAAGCATTGAAAGCTAAATCCGATAAATCTTTTCTTCAGGAGATCCGACACCTTGGCTTTATGTCGTATTTCGCAAGTGATATACATGTCAAAGGTCAGGCCAATCAGGCGGCGGATACATTATCGCTGCTAGAAATAAATATGATGCAACAAGTCTGTAAGACGAAATGGAACCTTTGAAATTCAGTTTTGTTGTTGACTTTTTTCCATCTAAATATTCAAAGTGTGCTTATGTTCATACTGATTATTATCACGACAGAGCCCCTGACACATTAAATACTTTTTCGTTATCTATTCTTCCTATATGAAGTTTATTTTTATCCATCTACGGTTCGTAAGTGAAATCACAATATATGTATTAAAATTAAATTAATTGACTTTTAAGATTCACTTTATCATCACCATATGTATATGACCCAAACAAATCGGTTCTTTGTTAGTTAAGTTCAAGAGCCCATTAAAGCTAGACCAACATGGGAAACCTGAAAGCACTGGATGGCCGTTTCGTTCTAGTATGGAATCCAACTACAATGCGCATCCACAACCCGGCACTCGCGGTTCCAACCCAGGATCCTCTGTCTCCAGCGCGCAGATGCTTAACACTTAGACCATTGAGTCGACATCCAACACTGTTAATGTCTAGCCTCAACCAATTCACAATGTCGCCCTACTGCCAACTATTGTCTTCAGTGAGTAACTGCCTTACAACTGAAACGAGTGAGCTTCACTGGTCACGGCTTGGTGGTTGATGATTATTCTTTGCAGTTAAATGATAATTTCATCACATCATTCTACTCTTTTACTGCATAAACTCTCATTCTGTCATCAAATCTTGATATATTAATGATTCGTTTTTCATTCATTCTGAAAGACATAAATTGTAGTCTATCATTAATATTTAACAAACATAAATATTAAAATATACGCACCTTTCACTTTTTGTTCTTCCTTTTCTCTTCAAAGTCAACTCACTGTTCTCCTATGTACTACGGGACGTGCTTACATATAGCGACTATTGTGTAGACAACATTGCAGCTTGTGTACAATTGCATTTCTGAAGAAACTCAAGGTATATAATAGTAATAATGGACCCTGAACTTTAAGGCATAATGAGGCAACTAGTAAGAGTTGCTCGTCGGAAGATAACCCTAGACTTATGAATAGAAGTGAGTAGACTAGTGACTGAATAGGTCTTCAGATCGTCGAACGGAACAGTTGGAGCTCAAGGTTATAATTTCAAACACAGGAAGCTCTCATAATTCAAATTAAGATGATAGAAGATATAGTGTTTACGTAAAATAAGGAAATAAATAAATACTCCGTATTGTTTTGACATTAATCTGATACTTTTGACCCACTTTCGCCCAGTGAACTTAAGTTGTTACGAGAGGACCAGTAATTGCAAAACTTACAGCAAATAACTCTATTCTCAAACTAAGATAGATACTATCACCTATTGAAGGTGGTTCGATTAACTGCGACAAGACCAGGTGACGCCTTCACCCGCCGTCCCCGAAAATTTGCTCAAGTCTATATTTAATTACTTTCATACTGTGTATCATCCTGTCGCGGAAGCTACTAGCAAACGAATTAATGCCTGATATATATGATCAAATTTACAAAAAGATATTCACAAGTGAATTAGAGAGTTCTCGGAGTGTTTACAGTCAAAAATTACCCGTCATGCAAATTCATCTATCTGTTTTCTCACAGTCAGAGACACGTTTTGCCCATGTTCATATAAGTTTGGTAGGTCTTCTACCGCGTTCCAGTGGTTTTGATTATCTATCTACACGCACAGATTGGCTCACGAGGTTTCCAATAGCAATGCTGATAACCAACATCTCAGCTGAAACAGTAACCGAAGCTTCCGTACGAAACTGGGTTACCATTTTTGGCACATTTATTACAATGACGACCGGTAAAGGGGTCCAATTTGAATATGAGCTATTCAACAACTTATCTAAACTTCTAGGTCCCAACAGAATACGTCGCATTGCATGTCATCCTCGGGCCAATTGAATGGTGGAACGTTTCCGTCGACAGTTTAAGGCTGTCCTAATATCACACCCAAACCCCAATCTGTAGACAGAGTTCCTGCCATTAGTTATGTTCGGAACAACAACTGACAAATTTAATTCACAGTTTTCAGCAGCGGAACTAATCTTTGCAACGGCTCTAAAACTATCAGGTGAGTTTATCAATCCTCGTACTAAAAGAAAGGAGCTTGAATTAAAAAGTTACGTGGATCAACTACAAAACCAAATGTCCAAATTTAAAGCGATTAGTCCTCATGAACAGTCGCGAGCGGCATATGTACCCAAGGACTTAAGCACACGTACTCACGCCTGGGTAAGGCGTGACAAAGTAAAAGCACTACTTCGCCGTCCACTTGAAATTGTATCTGCGGAACAAGGGGTAGATACAGGCACGAGAACCTAAATAGTTCGTTGTACAGAAACAGGGATAGGTTGACATGGTATTGATAGTCTAAATCCGGTCTATCTAGATAACGAACCACCATACATGTTATTAGACCGCTTACCTAACAAAGTAGTAACGGATAACAACGACGGTTTTCTATAGGGACCAAAACGGTTAAATAGGTACCAACGTTTGTTCAGCCAGGAATACCTACAGTTTCAGCTAGATCCTGAAATCGTAAAGTGTGTTGTTTTTAGATGAAACACTTTAGATTAAACAATAATTCAACACTTATTAACTGTTCTCATTGTCATAGTTACAAACGTATAAATGTCATGCACCAAGGTAACGAGTGTTTTCGCACCACGATTCTCAACATAATCAGTTAACTGAAAATCATTAACAATGTTCAAACAGATTTTCAAATCGATCGCATCTTCGAAAATCTGTTTTCGTTGATTTGGTACCTATGTATCGAGTCGTAGACAGCCCATTTAGATAGTCTCATACAACCAACTAGGGATTATCATGCAGTTTTATAATTCGTGCTTGAAGTCCGTGACACGGTCAGACGTACCCTTGACTCAAATCTGTGACGAGCAAACACCTAAGCTATGGAGAAGCGTGGAGCAGCAATCATCTAGTCAGTTAATCCCATGTTTTATACTTAAAGGTACATTTAATTCAGCTGGTTTCCTTTTGAATCTTGACAATATCTATCATAGCTTAACAGGAGCTCTGGTGGATATAATTGTCAAACCCTTATCAGTACTGTTAGATATAACGCTGAAGCAGTCAAAACTGCCAGCTAGCTGGAAGAGCACAATAATTGTTTCGGTCAAAAGGTTGACGGTCAACACCTGGTCGGTAATCATTATTATATTAGCTTAACTAGGATTGTGATCAAACACATGAAGGCTATTTGACGGCTACTTTACATCTTACAGAAACGAATGATCTTTAGGCGAGCTAATAACATGGATAAGGAGTGGGTCTTTGGTTTATAAATAATCTCCACATTGCAAGGGAAGGGTAGATTGGAGCAAGATATAGAAATATTATAGTGAATGTAATCTTCGTAGGCCTGACATAAGTCTTCAATATGGTCTCTGACTGTGGTCTTGTATTAAAAGGCGGAGATTTTTCTACTTTGTGTCAACAGTCTGCTAATGCTGATAACCCTAACATGTGGAGAGCTACACAAAGTGTGAGTGACAAGTTAAGAGTACAGAAAAATCTTAATGATTCGACTAAGTGAACAAACCAGTGGTCATTAGATTAAAATGTTTTAGCAAAACTGTAGAAATCGAAATCAGTCATCTGCAATGCTCACATAACTTCACAACAAATGGAAAAGCTTCACCTAAAGCTACTGATTTTAGAGTTGAGATTCATAATTAGTTATGTCGTCGGAGCTACGGGTGGCTGTAAAGCTGACTCTGTCAAAGGCTTCCGAGGCCGTTTGTAAATCACTTCGTGACCTGAGTGAGAAAATGTCCAACACATTATACTGACATACAAGGGACCGCATATAGAATATGAGGTTCGGACAGCGAAACGCTACTTCAAATATGAGATGGATTTGCTTGAAATGGCCGGAAGGTGAGAGGCAAAATGATGAATTGACTTTCCTACACGTTTTATGGAGATAAATTGAAACACCTCGACCTCTCTCCTTTTTCTCACAGTAGTATGTTGATCTATTGTGTACTGAATGAAGAATTCGGTTTTCATATGTCTTACTTTTTTTAAAACGTGGAACTGATAATCCTAGAGGAGATTCAAAGAATTTTCGAAAACCGAGATAAGAGTCATCTGCATTTGCAGGTTTTATAGTCATATAGGTTTGGAAACCTCTGGAATTCTTCGAAAAAATACGCAGTATCATTGCCTTCTGTTGATACACTTAAAACGAGATTCGCTATTTACAGTTATACAGATCGTGAGGAGCAACACACGTTTAGGACTTAATATCCTTACTTTTGAGGACTGATATTATTTTGTGTTATTTTTACTTATTTGATTGACGAAAGACCTATAACCTTTGAATTGAATTTAGGTTAAAAGAGTAAGTGGTGGATTGTTTTTGTACGACAAGGTTTAACTTTTATATTCTTTAAGTCCTTCAAAAGTTGCTATGACCTTAGACCGTGGGTTTTTGACTGCCAATTTTTTTGATGTCGGGCGGTTGTGTGCATGCGTCAATCAAGTTAGATATCCTACATCCAGATTATTTGTGTGATCTTGTAAATAAAACACCAGAATCTAGAGCTTGTGGACGTAGGAATGTCTTTGGGGAATCTGTTACAAAGAGTTCAATATTGCTTGACGCACTAGATTTCCAGCGCAATAAAATCAAAAATCTTCTAAATGAAACACTCAAAGAAAAGTTAAGCACATCCAATAAAGGACTGTTATCTGTTGCACAAAAGGACTTAGACTCAATAGAGAAAAAGAGGAAGATAGCCAGGTCCGTATTTGATGAAATGCTCCAATATGGTAAAAGACTTCTAGAGATCATCAGAATTTTGAAGGTTAGCTAACTGTATGGTTTACTCATTCGAAGATTACAGGATGTCAATGATGAGGTACAAAATGTTCCGTCATTAAGATGTAACAGCGTAATTAATGGAATGTTCAAGGATATACCATCGTTGTTTAAACTCCATGAACATTTAACTGAAAGTTTCGATTCTCGTGAGGCTGAAGACGTAGAATTGCCCTCAGCTTTCACCAGTGACAAGGAGATGCAAATCTTGAATATATACAAGAGCTTCTTATGTCGCTATGCAGTGAATTTCAAGGCTTTCTCGGAAATGTACTCCACGAATGAAGAACTTCAAAATATATGTAAAGGTATCGTTGTAAGTCAAATGAACTAAATCTTTCGGTGTTTAAGATATAGAATTCTTATTTCATTGGCTGATATATTGGCTTTTAAAATTGTGCGGAAAAGACGTGTTGCAAGCACTCAGTCGTGAATATTTTCGAAGCTTGGCTATTGAAAAATGTGTTGTGTTATCACCCAAAACTTATTTGTTATGGTTGCATGATATGCCTTCTATGCTTAGTTTTCCACTGTTATCAATATTATTATATTGGCTGCTTTTTCTCCTCTAGATCAAGAAAAAAAAGTGATCAACATGATAATCAGTCTCATAGTTAGTCACTTTTTTTCAATCTTTCACTATGTTTTACTATTGAAATGCTTAAGTTGATCCCGAGTTTTAAACCCCTTTTGGACACCATTTCGGAAATCTAACCCCGAAATTCTGGACTATTGTCCAGGAATCCTTTCTAATTTCAGTTTACATAATTGGGTCATATTTTTCACTTCAACTTGCAAGTTATTCACAATTCTTTTTGAGACAATGTGTAAGCATAAGCTCTTGTACGCGAATTCGTGCCACACTTTGTGTGGGAACTAGCGGTGGTATTCGACTGTTTATTGTTTCAGCCATCGACTTCATGATTAAAATTTAAGTAACTTATCCACTAACCCACTTGTCAATATAGTGGCCATCAAGTTAAAAGTGTAAGGCAAACTGCATGCGTTATCGCATGTTGTATTAACTTAACAAACATTTGATATCACATAGTTTACATGAATATACATCGAAATTCGAACAAATAGTTTGGGAAAAATTGAGCGGCAATTATATAGAAAACATTAAATGCAAGAATTGTACTTGAATGCTCTCAGCAATCGCCGTACGAAACAGTGGAATCATTCAAGTTTCAATCGCTCAGATTATTGAAATACAATTTTCACATCGAACATCAGGTGGTTTACATTCATAAATAATAATTAACTAACTTGTTCGTTCATTACGTTTTTCATCTTCTATATAACATTCTAGGCAAAGTCTCAATATCAGGAGCAACGTATTCAGAATGTACCTGGGATGTTCTATGGTGTCAGCACAGCATTAACACGATACAAAGATCTCATTTATAGTAAGCTTCAATTGTTGAAGAACATTTCTGATAATTTGAGTTAGGGCTTAAAGGAACCATGCTTCCGAGCGACCCAGAATATACAAATGTCACAAGTGAGCTCATCAATAATATAAACCCGTTTTACTGTAATTAGAGGCTTGGATTCATCAAGGGATTTGTTGGATCGTCGGGAACAGGAAATTATTTTACAGGTTAGTGTACCATGACAAATGTTTTTGCATATACCATAACAACTTTAAAAAGCTAATTATTCGTGAATGTAACTACAGTAGATAAAAATCAGAAAACATTCAAAGTAGACAAAATAAAAGGCGAATAATTGATTATGGTCGAATATATCCATGTAAATGATTAGTTGCAATTATTTTTAAATTTCTTTCCCGTCTATTAACCATAAAACTAGTTTTCACAACCTTAAAATAATTGTCATAGTTAACATGGACCAGTAGAAAGTCATTTCTAGATTTGGTTTAATTTCTTAAAGTATTTAGTAGTGTTATTTCTCAAGTAATTGCATCTACTTAACGTAGTAAATAATTCAGTACATATAGTGGGCATAAAACTTCACACTGCATGTTAACTATTTCAACCTGTCTAACTTTTCAGCGTTTATTTCATATTTTAATTTACTGGTTACTTGTTTAATCTCAATCGATTTTACTGAAGTTCCGTTTATCCTTTTTTCAAGGAGAAAATGTCGAATGCTAGAGAAGCACTTGGTAAACTGGATGGTCTTCGTGTAAAGTATACTCAGATCCCGTTACTACATCTAGAAGGGCCTGCAAAGAAACTTCCTAGACGTTCAATACATAGACGACTTTTGGATAGATATTTATTTCTTGTAAGATATTCTTTCTGTCACATGGTTAAATCACTAATTTATATATATTGTCTGAGATTCGCGGAAAATAAGTGTTTATAACTCTTTCATTGTTTTTTCGTACTTAGTTTGATACATTCATAGTCCACCTCATTGCTCAATTATTTTCCGCAACAGTATCAGTTATTTGTTCACCAAATTAACCCATTAGTGTGTAGTAACCGTTGGAATAAAATGAACCTTTGTGTATTCAGTATGCCCTGGAACATCGTTCATCAACTTGAACATCGTTGATAGATGGGATTCGTATAGGCGCTACGTTTTATGGGATTATTTTCTATTCTCATTTCCGCTTCGTTTTAGGCAGTACATTTGTGTCAAATATTTTCTGTGCCAAATAGGAAACTCCAGCATCCACACTCTAGTAGGATATTAATTAGTTGTACTGAACAATTCATTGAGTAAAGGGTCACAACTGCATCAAATTAGTAATTCAGTCCATCAGTATAAAGATAGACAAGGGCAACAAGTGATTCAGAAGTGTTACGAACTCTTCATCTTTAGCAATGATTATATCAGCATATTTACACTACCTTAGCATTTATAAGTATGCATCAACAGTGTAAAAACCCGACGAAGCCATGTATTTGTTTGCACACTACTCATGATCCAGATCACAAGTCATATGGTGCACAATAAATCAAGACTACTTCGGTCAATAAACCTTTTTACGATTTAGTGTAGAATTTCCGTACTAAAATGTTTAGCAGGTTGACAATACTTCTGAAGTTTTCAGATGTTCATAACAAAAACTATTTCCCTTTGGATTATGACTCATATCACAAAGTGTAACGTAATTTGGTTATATTTAGGTGTATTTTTCCAGCATATCGCTTACAGTTCGTCTTTTTGCTTTAGTAAAACATGAAAATTTCAAGTTATTTCCCTATTTTCAGTTTTCCGAATATTTGGTCATGACTGAATCCCCTAATGCTGTTGGTCGTTATCAAGTTAAGTCAGAGATAGGTCTGGCTGGAATGACAGTAAGTTTTCTTACAATTTATGTGTACATCTTAACTACTTAGTGGGGTTGATTGCACTTTGATGTTTTTGCATTATTGTTGTCCTCTATTTTGAGCTTCTGTATATCTTTTCGAAAGACGTCATAAATTTGGTTTAGGGTAATCTTTTTTAATGTTCATAAGCGTTCCTAATTAAATATCTGTAGATTCAGACATGATTCATACACTTAAGTCTATCTAAATCAGTAACATAGTTCGTGCACTGAATTAGTAAACTAACCTATACTTTTTGGTAATATTTAGCTTTTAAGCCGTGTTATAAACTATATCCAGAACAAACACCATTCCCAAAGTCCTCCCTGTTAGTCAAAATTATCATTCAGAACAAATATGTCACCAATTTAATGGTGAAATTCGTGTAACTAATTTACCAAGTGTAGTTTACTGTCAAAATTTCAGTTTTAGGGATACCGATATTACCCGGTCTTCCAGACCAAACTATGATGATGTATCTTATAAAACATAACAAGATTTAATGAAAGCAAGAACGTGATTTGCAAATATATTGTAAACTTGATGTATCCGATGCATTTTCTTCAATTACACTATTTAATTTAATCCATTTCCCCTTATCTATAAATCATAACAATTGTGACGTACAACGTTCACTATCAAATCTCCTTATTAGCATTTAAGGTTAACCATTTTACTGAAAGATTTATTATTTCATACTTGTGTTAGAGTGCATTCGTTGACTATAAGTTTGTGATATGAATATTTAATCGATCTGGATTCATAACCTATCGAATCGAAACTATGTTGAGATGATAAACTCTGAACTCGTCAACGTTCATGCTCCATCTATTATGTAACATTTATTTACGTCTTTTCATTATCTACCCAGTCTTGAGTAAAATTCATTAAATATTATCAATATTTGAGAACAGAAGACATTAAATCCAACATAACAGTAAACTAGTTTCTTTTTTTAACATTTACTAACACTTTCATCCGGTGAATGTCAATAATGAAGTGAATGATATAATATATATAATCCCGTAACTCTTAATAATTATTGGATCTTTTGTCTTATTTTGATAAAAATGAGTTATTATAAACTGTAGGATACTTTTTATAACGCTAGGGGTTTCTTGTTGTAACAGTCCTTTCACTTTTTACACGTTAATTTACCTTAGACGAATATCTACACTGGATTCCCACCCAGTGTCTATTCTACAGGACTTCAACACAACTCAGATCAAAAACACGAGATTAGCCTGACTATAACGTCAATATATTTCCACACCAAAATCCGACACAAGGAACAGTCAGTCAATAACAGTCCGGATAGAGGAATATATAACACATATAACACCTGTCATCCTATCTAATATCTGACTCATCAAGACAACCAATCATTGTCTTTTTCGCCCACACATCATGAGTACTTTGCCATTCAGTTTTATCTTGAGGAGATTGAATACTTCATAATTATCATTTCACGTTATATCCGACTTTATACGAATAGCATATGTTTCACCTTTAAAATTATCCTCTTTTTCTCTATCAATTCAGTTATGTGAAGTGAAAGATGATGAAGAAATCAATGTTGAACATTGTTTTAGAATTAAAGCGAAAGAGCTATGCGTCGAGGTTGCTTTCTCGTAAGTAAACTTTATTTTTTTTTTTAAATTATAAAATCATTCATTTCAATTTAATCAGTCATAAGATGAAAATATCAAATCCAATGTCAGTTTAATAGAAGTAGCAAGAGTATTAGTGGTAGTAGGAAGGATCAGGCATGACGAATATCATTCAACAAATTAGATTCAAAGATTAAAAAGGTATGGAGTAATTTAAAAACTCAGGATCTAAAAAGTGAATGCATCTGTTCCACAGTGACCTATTTTGAGCTATACCTGACAGCGTACCCAACTATTAACCACAATAATTGCTCGAACCTCAACTACATAGCTGGAAACTACCAAAATGACTCAAATCAATAGTTACTAACTTCATGAACTGACCCCACGTCTTCGTTTGGCCTCCTCTAGTTCTCTCACAGGCTAATCCAGCGCCGGGAAACATGGAACATCTTTGTAGGCAGTGTTTACACATACGTAGTATATATTTCTACTATCTCTTCCGGTGAAGACATGCAATCTGATCAGCCAATTCACCCCCTTACCTGGTACCCTGCAAAAATTAGCTGAAAGTTTAACTAGTTTTTAGTATATTTCAATATGTATCAGTTTTTAACTCCGTTTTTTTAAAAATTGATATTAGTATAGGTCCTAATTAGTATAGATCCTGATTGACTAATAATGCCTTGAAATATTGTTGAATTATCTGAACTGAGTGATTTAATCGTGAAACTTGTAATGCTCATCTGTCCAGCATAACCCGAAATGTAAGATATGTTTATACTTATGATAGTCCGTATGGTAGAGGCAGTGAAATGTCACGTAGCCCTAGCCAAATCATCCGGCAGTTGGGTCACTGAATATCGAACAGGTTATCGATCCCTGTTAAAGTCAAGGACATCATCAGCGCATCAGTTAATCATACTCCATGGACTGGCTCATGCGGTGATGGTCTCATTACAATCTCTGTATTCATTCTTACTAATATATTTACGTAATCACGCTCTTTATGTTATACAGTCTTCAAAGCAGACATAGTACTTTAATACGTCGAATGGGGTAATCCACGTTAGATGCTGACCGCGAGGTGTGACTTCGAAGTTAGCTTGTTCGTTACACCATTCTCGTCTAACTGGAGTAGGCATCTAATCATTCAACATAGATCATCAACGTTGATGGTCCATAGTATCAATAAAGTAAATGATTCATTGAATGAATCTTTTTAATAACTTTATTTTTGAAACAAACAAGTGTGGGCTTCCAAACTACTGAAAATCACTTCTTTTTCAAAGATACAAAAATAATTTGCACTTTATAAGAGTAAGTATCCAATGAAAAAAATTTGTTTAAACTCCTCCTGTAGCTCTTCTAGAGTTACTGCCGGTCCCAAGCCCACTCAAAGGAGGAGGGTTGGGCATGGGGTTAGCGACCCCATCCCGTAGAAAAGCTAACTCGCTAAAAAAACGCTAACCAGAAAAAATAATTCAAACCATTTAAACTCTGCCCTGAGAGTTGAAGGAATAATTATGACGTCCCATGATGAAAGCCGAAATTCTTCGGAAGTCACGAGACCGATGCACCTTCTAACAACCAGAGCAACACTCTTTATAGGTACATGGAACGTCCGGACAATGTGGGAGACAGGAAAGACCAGCCAAATAGCAATGGAAATGAGGAGATACAACTTGGCAGTACTCGGAATCAGCGAAACCCATTGGACACAAACTGGACAACAAAAGCTAGAGATGCTGCTGTACTCCGGTCACGAAGGGGAAAATGCTCCACACACTCAGGGAGTTGCTCTAGTGCTGTCCAAAGAAGCACGAAATGCACTTGTGAGATGGGAATCTTATGGACCCAGGATAATCAAAGCCTCATTCAAAACAAAGAAGCAAGGGATCACAATGAACGTTATCCAATGTTATGCACCCACCAATGATAGCAACGACGATGATAAAGATCAGTTCTATGAAAGGCTGCAATCAATTATAGCAAAGTGCTCACGAAAGGACCTGACCATCCTGATGGGAGATCTAAATGCTAAAGTTGGAGTGGACGACACAGGATATGAAGATGTAATTGGACGACATGGACTAGGAGAGAGAAATGAAAATGGGGAGAGACTTGCAAACCTATGTGCATTCAAAAAATTGGTTATAGGCTCCACAATATTCCCACACAAGCGCATACACAAAGCTACATGGATATCACCGGGCCAAACTACAGAGAACCAGATAGATCACATCTGTATCAACAAAAAATTCCGAAGATCAATGGAAGATGTGAGAACCCGGAGAGGAGCTGACATAGCTTCAGATCACCACCTGGTTGTGGCCAAGATGAGACTGAAGCTAAAGAAACACTGGACAACTGGACAAACAGCACTACAAAGGTTCAATACAGCCTTCCTTCGAGATATTGACAAGCTCAATGAATTCAAGATAACTCTCAACAACAGGTTCCAGGCTCTACAGGATCTACTGAAAGAACAAGAAACTACTTTAGAGGACAACTGGAACTTATTTATTTATTTATTTATTTAACCACATAAATATTGGTACAAGGAAGCACCAGATAAATATGCGCCTCACAAATCTCATTCGATTTGTGTGAGGGCTGTGATACTGCCCAGGTGCCCAGACTGAAGCAGGTGGTTTTCTTAGGGGGCCACACCCGGAACCTTTGACCTAAAGGTCTAGTCCACAAGGCAGTGGAGCATCGTAAAGAGATGCAGTCCCATGGTAGCCGGTGACCAACAGTTGGTTCATACGCCATTCGTTCCTTCAGGATCCTGGAGCCCATGTGCACCATTGGTTTGGAATCAGGGTTTTCCAACTCCCCTAGGTGGATCCTCCACATCCACCAACCCGGTTAAAGCGCCGGACATTCGCTTTTCGTCCTCTCACTTTTGTGAACAACACCCCTGCCACGAGAAGGCAGTGAGTAGGACTTCCCTGACAGAGGCTATATATTCGCGTGGCCATATGAGAGCATTTCGAGAGGGAGAGCAGACTCTCCCCACCTTCGGCCGTACCAGGGCATTTGGGGGCAACAATAACTTCAACGTGTCAGGAGGTTCTTGGTCCTAAGAAGCATCATCACAAGGAATGGATCTCTATGGGAACCCTGGACAAAATTCAAGAAAGGAAGAACAAGAAACTAGCAATTAACAACAGCCGAACACGAGCAGAGAAAGTCAAAGCACAAGCAGACTACGCAGAAGCAAACAGGGAAGTGAAGAAAAGCATTAAAGCCGACAAGCAGAAATGCATGGGAGAACTAGCAACGACGGCAGAAATAGCTGCAAGAGAAGGGAATATGAGACAACTATATGATACAACGAAGAAACTATCAGGGAGATATAGCAAACCAGAGAAACCAGTCAAGGACAAAGAAGGAAAGACAATCACTGAGATTCAAGGACAGAGGGAAAGATGGGCAGAATACTTCGAGGAACTGCTGAATAGACCAGCCCCATTGAATCCACCGAACATCGAAGCAGCACACACTGACCTTCCAATAGATGTCACTCCACCAACGATCGAAGAAGTCAAGATGGCCATCAGACAAATCAAAAGTGGGAAGGCGGCAGGACCTGACAATATACCAGCAGAAGCATTGAAGTCAGACATTGAAATAACTGCAAATATGCTTCACCTTCTATTCAAGAAGATTTGGGAAGAGGAACAAGTACCAATGGACTGGAAAGAAGGATATCTCATCAAGATACCAAAGAAAGGAGATCTGAGCAAATGTGAAAACTACAGAGGCATCAGTTTGTTATCAGTACTAGGAAAAGTTTTCAACAGAGTGCTGCTGAATCGGATGAAAGACGCAGTAGACGCCGAACTTAGGGATCATCAGGCTGGATTCCGTAAGGATATGTCGTGCACAGACCAGATTGCGACACTACGGATCATCGTTGAACAATCAGTTGAGTGGAACTCATCACTATACGTCAACTTCATTGACTATGAGAAGGCGTTTGACAGCGTGGACAGGAGAACATTATGGAAACTTCTACGACACTATGGAGTTCCTGAAAAGATTGTCAACATTATCCAAAACTCATACGATGGACTACAGTGCAAAGTCATGCATGGAGGACAGCTGACAGATGCATTTCCAGTAAGGACCGGAGTCAGACAAGGCTGTCTACTCTCCCCATTCCTCTTCCTTCTGGTGATTGACTGGATTATGAAGAATTCGACATCTGAAGGGAAATACGGAATACAATGGACAGCTCAGAATCAATTAGATGATTTGGACTTCGCAGATGACCTAGCCCTCTTCTCTCATACACACGAACAAATGCAGATGAAGACAGCAAATGTAGCAGCAGTCTCTGCATCGGTAGGCCCCCACATTCACAAAGGAAAAAGCAAGATTCTCAAATGCAACACAGAGAACACCAACCCAATCACACTAGATGGCGAAACTCTGGAAGAAGTGGAAACATTCAAGTACCTGGGGAGCATCGTTGATAAACAAGGAGGATCGGATGCAGATGTAAAGGCGAGGATTGGCAAAGCAAGGGCAGCATTTCTACAATTGAAGAACATATGGAACTCAAAACAACTCTCAACCAATTTCAAGGTCAGAATCTTTAATACGAACGTCAATACAGTTCTACTGTACGGAGCTGAAACGTGGAGAACTACTACGACCATCATCAGGAGGGTACAAGTATTTATAAACAGTTGTCTACGCAAAATACTCAACATCCATTGGCCGGATACTATCAGCAACAGCGTTTTATAGGAGAGGACAAACCAGCAGGTTCCAGCTGAAGAATAAATTAGGAAAAGACGTTGGAAGTGGATCGGACATACATTAAGGAAATCACCAATGTGCATCACGACTCAATCCCTAACTTGGAATGGTGAAGGGAAGCGGAAAAGAGGAAGGCCAAAGAACACACTACGCCGGGAAATAGAAGCAGATATGAAAAGGATGAATGTTAACTGGAAGGAACTGGAAAGGAAAGCTCAGGACAGAGTTGGGTGGAGAATGCTGGTGAGCGGCCTATGCTCCTCGATGAGGGGTAACAGGCGTAAGTAAGTAAGTAAGTAATAGGTGGACTTTGGAGATACTCGAATATCATAGTTTACATTATGGACAGCCATTAAAAGTTAAGAAACACTAAAAGATCCATTTAGTCTTAGAGATCGAATGTGAGATATTTTAACCTTCTGAGTAGATTTTTATCTTCAGACCACTGTGTTACCACGTAATCTTTTAGATTTGTAGCTGCAGTCAATATTGAGTATTACGTGACTACTGTTCATTGCTACCGATGTTATCTTGCTCATGCCTAACATGACTGTATCATTTTGATGTATGATAGATTTACCAATTATTCTTATTTACACCTCCTTAGATAATTATTCAAAATATTGTCTGTAACACATGTCTAAAGTAAAACTTATTGTGATTGTTGAAGGTAACATTTGAAACTCTCACTATTATTGTCAGTCAGTTAGCTACAAAGTAGAACCAGGCACATTTATGCATCGGTCCAAGTTGCCATACCTCGTTAGCACAACAAGATGAACACCGGATTCATAGAAATAGTTAATTTAGTGGTGGTGGTATATAAAAGATAGGTTGTATATAAGGATATAGTATAGCAAGGAAGAACGTTATGAAGCAATTTTAATCTCAAGGTTTAAGGGAAGATAAAGAGTGTATACACATGCGCCATTGTGATCGATTCTGAGCCATGTCACACACAGTCTCCAACTATTGGTTACGATAGTCACGCGGACCCCAACCAGGTAGTCTGCATCTGTCAACATGGCTCAGACTAGAAGTTAGTGACTTCAAACACTGATGCCATGTTTTGGTTTGGCCGCCCCTAACTCTCTTCCAACCATCTCCAATACTAGTCAGCATAGCGCGTCGTGGTAATCGGTGTTCAGGCATACGTAACACGTGGCCCAACCATCTCAGTCGATGAAGATTCATCACCTCATCAACTGATTTACCATCATTCCCTAATACCCTGTGTCTAACCTCACTATCACTATCATTGTACACTATAACATTCAACAGTAAATTGTATTAGCTGCGTTGTTCACTACTGACTGACTTGATGGAATAGATTATAAAAAGGTTATTTTCTAGTTTGCAGAAATCTTCCAGTTTCCGTCAATAAGAACTTTGAAGTGTTTGTTATTAAGTCATTTGGATTAATGAATACGTCGTTAAAATTTTTTGGTAAAATTTAACCATCTTACAGCAATTACTAACCGAAAAAATAAAACACTAGACTTTCATTACTTAATTTCTAGAACTGCTTACTTATCGTGTATATTCTAAAAGAACTAAATTAAAATCCCCTCATCTGAATGTAAATTAGCTACTACCAAGCACATGATTTACTTATTCGGGTTCGATCCAGATTGTTTGTTTAAGGACTAGTTAGATAAGGCCAAACTAAAACTAAGCATCAATCTATGAACGAATTGTCTGTGAGTCTTAGCCATGTTGACATATACCAACTACTTGGTTAAGTTCTGTGTGTTAGAGGCAATCAGTAGGTGGAGACTTTGAGTAACATGACCTAAAGTCGTCCATAATCGCTCATATATATATTTATCCTTCATCTTCCTCTAGATCTTGTGTTCTACTATTCCTTCATAGAAATCTTCCAATTTGAATAAAATCAATAACCTTAAAACTATGACTGCACTTTCATTTCATTATTACATACATATGTGTATCTCCACAAAGTATAATGATCTAAACATTGAAGAAATCAATAAACGATAAACAATTGACGTGTGCTGATATTTTGTTCTACTTAATTGTACCATAGTCTGAAGTTGATCAATCGTTTGATTGTGAACATGTGTTTAGTAATTCTCAATATGATATAGAACCCGAGCCCCCAAATGCCCTGGTACGGCCGAAGGTGGGGAGAGTCTGCTCTCCCTCTCGAAATGCTCTCATATGGCCACGCGAATATATAGCCTCTGTCAGGGAAGTCCTACTCACTGCCTTCTCGTGGCAGGGGTGTTGTTCACAAAAGTGAGAGGACGAAAAGCGAATGTCCGGCGCTTTAACCGGGTTGGTGGATGTGGAGGATCCACCTAGGGGAGTTGGAAAACCCTGATTCCAAACCAATGGTGCACATGGGCTCCAGGATCCTGAAGGAACGAATGGCGTATGAACCAACTGTTGGTCACCGGCTACCATGGGACTGCATCTCTTTACGATGCTCCACTGCCTTGTGGACTAGACCTTTAGGTCAAAGGTTCCGGGTGTGGCCCCCTAAGAAAACCACCTGCTTCAGTCTGGGCACCTGGGCAGTATCACAGCCCTCACACAAATCGAATGAGATTTGTGAGGCGCATATTTATCTGGTGCTTCCTTGTACCAATATTTATGTGTTTAAATAAATAAATAATAAATAGAACCCGAGAAGAAAACAGCAACCTTTCTATCATTATGAAAATCTTCCCTAACAAGTGACATTTAACTTCATTTGCCTTAGACTAGTAGAAAGTCAGTGATATTTGGATTTGTGCTAGTTCAAGCACTACCTCTTACCCTTAGTTCTACTGCAGTCAACTGAACATGCTGGCATTGGGAATTCGATAAGTCATCAAATGTGAATAATCATATTACAGTAAATGAAGCGTATGATAAATACCTCTATTTGTTTGTCAGGTTCCTTTTGAACAACATTTGACCATATATAAGACTATATCCATTATTTATTTGTAAATAAATGCTAAATACATTGTTACATTATGAGTTTTTTTACTTGAGAATCAAGTATTGAAAAGTTTCCACTCATTAAACTGGACAAACTTATATTGGAAGTGCTTAAGACCAACCAAAGTAAAAAGAGATGTCTGTCTGTGATATGGTTCTGCAATTATCTCATCATTGATGTAAAACACAAAAAGTTTGATACAGCAGGTCATAAAAAGAATGAGCCACAGAAAAGAGAATGATAGTATTTCGAAATAAAAGTGGGAAATACAAAATAGATGGACTATGGCTATCAGTAGAATCTAGGAGGACCGTTTCGTCATATTTTGGGGTTCATCAGGCGGATACACCTCCATCCCAGAGTTGATGTTCATTACGAGATTTGAACCCAGTACTTTCCTTTTCAAACTAAGACTGATCAAATTCGAGTCAAAATATCAACAACGGGATAATTCAAATCACTTTAAATTGAATCAAAACTCATACCCGTTATAAAAGTTAGTGGCTATCTCAACTTAGTAGCTAAGTAGATAACGCGATGACATTTGAAGTGAAAGGTGCTGGGTTTGAATACTGGAACGAACATAAACTCGGACGCAGGTATATCGAGCTGACGAGTCCCCAAATAGAACAAAATACTTTTCCTTGATTTGACTGTTGGCCACAGTTCATTTATTGTATATAAGCTTGTGAAACGATGATTATATCGAGACAATTCGCACAGGATGCACATGTGCCAAGTAAGACCGAACAAATTTCAGTCAATATGAACAACGGTACAATCTACATCTTGACATGGTCGAGAAGATTTGTACTGCTACTATGTTTAGTAGTATTCTAGAATTTTCAGTAAAACCCAAGGACTTTTAAAATACTAGAAAAATCCTATATTTTCTGTACATAAATGAACCTTTGGAGTAAAGTGCTTCTAGCATATTTTGTGCCTTTTCTCTCGTGTTCAAGTTGCTGCGTAGTTCTAACTTGGGGGTTACGAAACTAGCTTAGGATCCGAATATAGCGTTCAATCAACGAGACTTATCAGTTACTGAAAATGTAAATCACTTATCGAAGCTTTGAGCTATATTGTTTGTGCATGAAGGTTAGTAATGATACTAATTGACTACTTATATCAAAAGAAATGTTACGAGGCTCAAATCTGAAACTTGATAACTAATAATCCAAGTATGTAATAATAATAATAAACTTATTATTAGTATTAGTATTAGTATTAATACTATTTAACGAGATCATTTAGTATACTTATTCTATTAGGCGGCCTGTTTAAGCATCTGGGCTACCTGTTCCTGTCATCTAAATATTTCAACAAGTTATCTAATTTAGTTTGTTTTAATACATCATTATGCCTATTAATCGCACAACCTATTCAGGTGCGTTTCTGAAAAGTGTAAGACCTTTTGCTGTAAAGGTTACAGAAGGCCTAATCAGAGATATCGTGGTTGCTGGCAATATGCAGCGAGAAGAATGTACATTATCCAGATGTCGATTGACTGGGCTGCTAACTTCTAACTGGTGATCACTCAATATTTATCGTCAGGAAGGACGAAGAAGTAAGAAACGGT
>NC_031495.1:64946636-64947537 GCF_000237925.1 Schistosoma mansoni | reverse complement strand
GGTTTGGTCGTGAAGCTTTCATCATTATTCTGAACGACATCATCAGCTCAAACTTCAGGTAGACGTTTATACTGATGATGTTTAGAATGACGACGAAAGCTCCACGACCAAACCATCCAGCTCAGAGAACAAAACTCTACAACAATCTAAATCGTTTCAAATTGAATTAAAAGTCGAAAAGCTTATGAAATCAACGAATAAACGAACAAGAGTAGTATCTGATAAGAAAAATACAGTCCAATAAAACTACAACTTGAATGAATTCCTCTCAATTAGGAAGATTCATCTCACATTTACAGAAACTACAATAGAATACTACATCAGTATCACAACTGGTTTCTATTCTGAATCATGTTTGATAACGTTGCAAGCCATTAAGTTGCATGATCTCTAAGACCCCAACCGAAGCATCGTGGCAAAATAACAGACTCCAATTCTATACAACTACAAAATGAATACATAAGTAATGCTTACTGTGGTTGATTCATGAAACTTTGGCAGTTAGAACAAGGTTCAAGCCTAACTTAATTTGTTTTAGGAAATAAAGCGTCCAGATATGTGGTAAGCACGTAATAGTTGCATCCATAAAGATGTCTAATCCTTTATCTTTTGATCTTTTCTATTCAATTACCATTTAATTTAATTCAAGAAATGATGATGAAAAACAACTTTGGTGGCGTGAACTTCAACAGGCTATTGATTGTGAATGTAACAGACCGAATAGTAATGGTTTCAATGAAAAAGTAAGTTGATTATTATTTGTATGCTATTAATGTTAGTTACTTTTAAAGTAATGACAACTACTCTTCTTCCTATACTGTAATGATATCTATCATCCTATAATTAGTGTGATATAATTACAATATTATTGTGGGTTCCACATCAGATGATGGCAATAAAT
>NC_031495.1:64929276-64946407 GCF_000237925.1 Schistosoma mansoni | reverse complement strand
TACAAACACGACGCTTTTAGACCACTAAAGTGGAACCGAATAGTAGTCGGCTTTTCCAATTTTAGTCGATTCTCGCCATTATACGCGGTCACCATCAATGGAGCATTTATCTTATCCTTGAAATGACTGGAACTCCGCCTATAGTTCATCTAGAGGTACTTCCGATCACAAGACCGGACAAAGGAGGAGGGTTGGGTGTGGAATCGGCAACTCCATCCTGTAGAAAACAACCTTGCTAAAAAACGCCAACCAGATTTAACAATTTAAACTCTGTCCGATGAGTTGAAGGACCTTCTTTGAGAAGAATTATGACACCTGATGGCGAGAGCCGAAATTCTTCGAAAGCCACGAGGTTGATGCCTCATTTAACAAGCACAGCAACAGTTGATATAAGTACACGGAATGTCCTGAGAATGTGGGAGACCGGGAGGATCATTCAAATAACCACGTAGATGAGGAGATACAAGTTGTTGGTGCTCGGAATGAATGAAACCGATTGAATCCAACCTGGACGAAAGAGGAGAGATTGAGGAGAGATGCTTCTGTACTGTGTTCATGAAAGGGAAAATGGTTCACACAATCAGGGATTTGTTCTGATGCTGTCCGAAGAAGGTCGAAATGCAATTATAGGATTGGAATCGCATGGATCGAGGATCATCAGAGCATCTTTTAAAACAAAGAAGGTAGTCACAATTGATATTATCCAATGTTATGCACCCATCAATGATAGCAATGACGACAATAAGGATCAGTTTTTCACGACAGGCTGCAGTCAGTCATAGCGAAGTGCAGAGGAAAGGACGTGACCATCCTGATAGGAGACCCCGACTCCAAAGTCGGAATGGAAAACACTGGGTATGAAGATATCATGGGTTGACATGAACTGACTGAGAGAAATTAATGAAAGTGGTTAGAGATTTGTCTATTTGTGTACATTCAACAGAATGGTTATAGGTGTCACACTATTCTCACAGAAACGCATATACAAAGCTACATGAGTCTCAGCGGATCACGCGACGGAGAACCCGATGGATCACACTTGTATGAATAAGAAATTCCGAAGGTCAATGGAAGACATGAAAACCAGTAGAGAAGCTGACATAGCTTGAGATCAACACTAGCTGGTTGTGACCAAGATGAAACTGACGCTAGAGAAGCACTGGACAACTGGGGGAACAGCATTACAAAGGTTCAATGAAGCCTTCCTTCGAGATAGCAACAAACTCAACGAATTGAAGATAACTCTCAACAACATGTTTCAAGCCTTACAAGATTTACAGGAGGAAGAAGAAACTACGATGGAGGATAATTGAAAAGGAATGAAAGAAGCACTAAGGTTAACTTGTCAAGAGGGTTCTGGGCTAATCATTGAGATTCAAGAACAGAGGAACAAATGGGTAGAACACTTTCAGCCAGTCAGCTACAACGTAGGACCAGGCACATATATGCATCGGTCCAATTTGCCATACCTCGTTAGCACAACAAGATGAACATCGAATTCAAAGAAGTAGTTAATTTATTGGTGGTAATATATAAAGGAAAGGTTGTATATAAGGATATAGTACAGGAAGAAAGACAGATATGAAGCCATTTTAATCTCAAGGTTTAAGGAAAGATAAAGAGTGTTTACACTTTGGGGAACTCTTGAATAGGCCAGCTCTATTGGAAGCAGACATCAAAAGAATGAATAGCAATTAGGATCAACTGAAAGGGATTGCTCAGGACAGAGTCGAATGGAGAATGCTGGTGGGCGTTCTATGCTTCTTCAAGAGGGGTAACATGCGTAGATGTTTTCTAAGCATTACTACCATATCGAAGAACGACGGAGTACGGAACACCAGCTTTAGAGATCGCTTAATATTTAAACATGGCAACCCGGTTAGTAAGATCGCTAGTCTGAGATGACTGGGACGTCTGTTATTTACTTCCAACCACCCCCCTACCTCGATATGCAATGTTAAGTGGAGTACGAATGGGTTGTAAAAGACCAAGGTTGGCCAAACTAAATCATTGCATTGAAAAGCATGATCATCCTACTATCAATCACTCTATTTCACTAATCTCTTACTTATTTCCTCATCATTATATATATGAATAATCAAAACAGGTAACTATGTATATAGCTAAGAATTATCATCTGTTTCGAAAATGTAACTTGATACATTTAATACAAAACTCAAAATAGTAAAGTCGATTACTAAGAGAACAATAAACACACACATACCAAACGGTAGCAGGAACACAACAAAATGAATCAATAAAAAAGGTTCAGAGTAATAACCAGTCTGGGATCAGATGAGTGTTGAGTGGTTGGCGTCTAACTCAAATATCATTGGTTGATTCACTCTGATTGACGGAGATTAACACTTATCAAAACGACCACCGCGTCCTTTGTTGGTATTCTTCACTGTCGGACCACTTGATTCTTCGAGTAAACATAAATTTCGTATTATCTAAATAATCATTTCGGTCTCAGTTTTCTGCTTCACAGTTGTGTTGGGTCCATATGGTGCCGTCATCAGCAACTTTTGATCGAACATGCTCTTAGCGACCAAAAAATGTTTGCTAGATGATTCTCCTTTAAACAACGTGCAAATTATTTCCTTTCCCTAACACCCTTATCCCTAAGCTTCTGGCACTGATCTAGAGAATGATTTCCTAAACACACCATAGAAGATAAATTACGGTAACTATATCCGTGATGTAAGGCAACATTATCGTCACTAGTACTTGTATAAGATATCCTTGTGTATTGTAACCTTCATTAAGTTTCCTTCTTACAACACTGGCATAGCTATTATCACTATTGTCACTTCGGCTAGCAAGTAACCTATATCCAATATTAGCTATATCGGAGTGTTCCTTTACAAACTTTGTAGGATCACTAAACGTGGGTTTTCGGCCGCTTTTAATAATCTCCCAGGCCATTGTTACTCACTCACTTTGTGTCTGTACCGGAAGTAGTGTGAACTACTTATGCGGACAGCCATAAGTAGTAAGTATCAGGAATCGGAAGTAGAATGCTTACCAGCAGAAGAGTGAAATAAAGAGAGGAGGAAAGAAAACGAAGAGCAATCGGTATAAAAACAGGATCGAAAGAATGATGAATTATGTAAAGGGCAAGTGATGGAAGATATGCAAATGATGTATTTAATGTATGATTTTTACACTTTACAAAGCTACTGGTTGATTTCACATATGACAATAATTTGGTTTTCCCCATCACGTTTTCGTTCACTATACGGCAATTTTAAAATTATGTCTTCTATGGTTCCCGACCTATTCTGATCTGAAATGTAATTCATCTGCTTTAGAGTTAACTCACACACCATCATCTCTCGAGATAACTGCGTCAAGTCGTCTGTATAATTTCCCTTAATACTAGGAAAGTTTAATAACTTTTCGATAAACATCCTGGCTACAATGTGTTCTTGACCGGATTCTTCGGCTAATTTTCCTAGAACTTTATGGTAGCCAGCATCTGACTCCAGTAAGGCACAGTGTGCTATGGCTGTCTTAGCTTCGTCATCACAATATTTGATAAGATGATTTGACTTCCGTCTAAATCCAATATTTTCGTTACCGATTCACTCAAAACTTATGAAATTCCAGTAATTTACAGGTGTACCGTCGAACCTGAATAAGTGTAGATTTTTAAATGTTGCATTCTCATTGTCACTTATTGATTGATCGACACTTTCTCGTCTCTGATGACGTAACTTCTTAGTTCAATTCATTTTTTCAACTGTGTTACATGTAACCTATTTAATTCCAATTCTATCGGGGAGTTGGTTTTTAGCTCATTATTCTCAAGTTGATCTTCCTTATAATCTTCCGACAACTCTGGAATCTAGTCATTTAGTAGATTATAAGTAAGATCAACTTGATAATAATGAGCTAAAGACCAACCCCTGATAGAATTGGAGTTAGCTAGGTTACATGTAACACAGTTGGCGAAAGAAGTCGAGCTAGAGAACTTACGTCATTGATTCATTGTGTTGTGTTCCTGCTACCGTTTGGTGTATGTGTGTTCATTGTTCTCTTAGTAATGGACTTTACTATTTTGAGTTTTGTACTAGTCAGTGGTCTTCAGTTCTGTTATAGGTATGAGGGCAGTTATCACTTCCCGGTTGCCCACACCGTGGAAGGGTATTTCTTGAGGGACCTGAAAAAGAAGTTGGATTAGTGTTGGTCTTAATGACCTGAGAGCGTGACTGCAGTGCTCAAAGGAAAACTGCTTGAGGTCGGTCACACATGACCTTTTTGTGGTTGATTTTTGTGTTAGCTCCGTTCTTCAAAGGACCTTACCTCCGGAGACGGATATCCGTGGGATAAGGTGAGGTGTGCATTTTTAGGGTCGACCTTTTCTAACCCCACCCCTCCTTGTGGGAAGTCAGCATCACTGCTATGCTGGTTGTCTGTAGGAAACACCTTGCTGTCGTTACACCTCTGTACAGTCAGCAGTACGACTTCGCCTTCGAACCTTGGGTTTGCTGCTTTTAGTCTTGCCGCTCTTCAACTAACCTGTCTGGCATGGTAGAACCTTGAGGAACGATTGTTCCAGCCAGTATAGCTCGGTTGATTCATCACGATAGGCAAGCCTGACCACCACGTCAAGGTATCAGCAATGGTCGGGGAGTTTTGTACTAAATGCGCTAAGTTACATTTTAGAAACAGATAATAATTCTTAGCTATATACATAGTTACCTGTTTTGATCATAGCACTGCTATGACTCTATGTGTGACAGTATAAGGACTTATTCAAGAAATCAATCTGTAAGCATATTAAATTCTACAGCGTATATCTGTTTATTAGCATTCAAAACATGTTTATATATATCGATGAGGAAGAATCTCACTATTTCCCATTTATTCTTTTAAAATTCCTTTTTAAACATTAGAAGTCAATAATGAGTGCAAATAATTTAGGTGAAGTTGCAGCTCAATGGGTTAAAGATGAATCATCTACAATGTGTACAAATTGTTGTACAGAATTTACTACACTTAATCGACGACATCATTGTCGTGCATGTGGCAAGGTATGTATCATTTTATTTTGACTGTGTGTTTTTAGTTTTCGCCTTAGTTTACAACGTTATTGTATATTCACTAAAAATATAATGTGGGTAAACTTTAGTCCCAATACTACCTAAGTTGGGCAATAGTTTTGTTATATGTTTGTAATGTCCGACATTTCCTACCTCATAATTACGAGCAACTGTTGGAGTTCAACCATTACTGTCTCAGAAGTATCGTCAGGATCCATTGGCTATATTGTGCAAGTAGGTGTTAAAGTTTAGCAACTCTTAATTATTCACAATGGAAATTATGAGCATATCGGTATGACTTCAGTGGTTTAAACATAAATTCTATGCTTGTCATCTCAGAGACCACTCATTATTTACTTTCCAGGTGAGTAAACACAATAGCATCGAAAGCATCCATCTAGACTACAATTCTTATTCATTATTCTACAAACAACTATCCGAAACAGTATTCTTGTTTTATTTAAAACAAAATAAATCTCGCTGTTTTAAAACATTTTCATTTGAGATTTTTGAACAATACAGTGAAATTTCTAGAAAATCTTTAAGCTGATTTCTTAATATTTTTTATATATAGTTGAAATCATGAGTCAATTGAAGCTAGACCACCATGGAAAACTTGGAAGCACTGCTTGACAGCCGTTTCGTCCTATTGTGGAACTCCTCAGTGGCAGTTGGAATCCACGATCCCACCTCGCGAGATTCAAACCCAGGACCTACCAGTCTCGCACGCTAGCACTGCTGAGGAGTCCCACAATAAGACGAAACGACCGTCCAGTGCTTCCAGGTTTTCCATGGTAGTCTAGCTCCAATTGACTCATGATTTCAACTTCAACCATTAGATTGTAAAGATCAATCAACAAAGAAAAGTTTGTTGCTAATGATTTGTTTTCTTAAAGTAGTACAACCTTGTTCACTTTCTAAAAATAGTTACCTCATTAGTAAAATAGAATTGTGTTGTTGACAAAAATTTTAAAGAAATTTAGTTGTTATCATGTTAGATATTGTTTACAATAATCAGATATTCCAAAGAAGTTATATAATATAATCAGTCAATGAAAAAATGTTTAAGGTGAAGGTAACTATTCACTGATTAAATATTAAGAATAGAATAATTAACTAAGATAATAATGTGAAGTATCAATGCCAAAGTTGGATCTCATAGTTTTCGATACATTAGAGCATTAGATAGAAAGTTAATAATAAGTCGAGAAGATTTGTAGCTCAGATGGGTGATTTTGATGTAGGTTTTTTCTCTGAGCTGGATGGTTTTAGTCGGGGAGTTTTGATCGTCCTTCTGAACGACATCATCAGCACAAACTTCGGTTAGAAATGAAGTATTTGAATAATAATAATAAGTATATATTTTTTGGGGTACAATTTAAACTTGTGTTCATTGAACTCGATTATTGATTTACTCTGAAGAAGTGACGAAACATCAGAAATACAATTTTTCTACTGACTACAAGATAAAAAAATATATTACCCTGAAGAAGTACAGACAAGTTAGGTGGACGAAACGTTGGAATTATTTAAATTTCAATCGCTGAGACTATTTCAAATATAATTTTCACACATAAGATACTTACTTACTTACTTACTTACTTACTTACTTACTTGCTTACTTACTTACTCACTTACTTACTTACTTACTTACTTACTTACGCCTGTTACCCCTCATCGAGGTGCATAGGCCGCTCACCAGCATTCTCCATCCAACTCTGTCCTGGACAGTCCTTTCCAGTTCTTTGCAGATGTTATTCGTCCTTTTCATATCTGCTTCTATTTCCCGACGTAATGTGTTCTTTGGCCTTCCTCTTTTCCGCTTCGCTTCCGGATTGCATGTTAGGAATTGCCTCGTGATGCAGTTTGGTGATTTCCTTAATGTATGTCCTCTCCCACAGAAGGCTGTTGCTGATAGTAAGCATAAGGTAATAAGGTAATAATGGTTAATGAATAGTTGTAAAAAATAATTAGGTAGGAATAGAAAGAAAAGATTGATTATGGAAGATATAGAAAGGAATCTTAAGGCCATAATAAAATGAGGGATTAAATATAGTGTTTTTGTACTCAAAGTTTAGGATTGGATAAGTGGATGATTATGACTTGTGGTGTTCATAAGCTTTTCATTTGTATTCTTTTTTAGTCGACTCTTTTGACTGTATGTATGATTTTAAAAAAGGAGCCTGCTGAAGCAAAGTGATTACATGATTGAACTTTTGACTGAATTTTGTAGTTCTTTAGATAACCAGGGAATATTTGATTTTTGTAGAAAGTCAATGACACAATACTATTCCAATCATTTTGAAATGATTCAACTCTATTCTATTTTCAGTATATGGCTGTGAATGTGGCTCAATTTTATTGATATCACGAACTGATTTACGTTGGGCAACCACGCACAACCTGAAAGCATCTGAATACCTTTTCGTCCTAGTATGGGACTCTTGCGAATGTTAATGTCCACATCGGGAATCGAACCCAGTAGCTCTTGCTTCAAACGTCCAACACATTATCCACTCAGTTACTGAATTTGAATAGCTACTGGCTTGTGCAATAAGGTGAATTCTAATTCATCTGTTTTGGTTGTCTGAATCTTTCCGTTGATGTTATATACTACAATAGACCAGTCTCTCTTATTATTATTAATGATATATGTGCTAACACGTTGGACGTTTGAAACGTAAATTACTTAATTTGAGTTCTGGTTTCGATGTCAACATTCAGATACAGGTATGTTCAGGTGACGAGTTCTAATTAAGATGTAATATGCACCCTAGATCCCATTGCTAGCTACTATTAAACTTGACTTAAATTATTAAGTTGTAGATTCGAATCTCGCTCCACTTGTTTCTATTTACCTAGATACTATTACTAACCTTCACGTAAAAAAGTTTTTTTTGTTGAAAACCAAGTACATAAGTTCTCACATAGTAAATAATTGACATTATTATTACTATAGTAATAATAATAAGTATTATTATTATTATTTATGTTGTTACTAACTGAATGAAATATTGATCATGTTACTTGTTTCCACCTGATTGATATCTTATACAATTCAACACTTTACCTAATGTTTTATACTACTAATAATAAACAAAAAACAACAACCCCAGGTTGTATACATAAATAGTGAACGTTAGTTAACTAAATTCAGTCATAAGAAAAAGTTAACGAATCTGTTGTTTATGATTTGACATAGTTGGAAAAAAACAACATGATAAACAATAAATTGAAAAAAAACAAAAAAAAAAGAATTTATTGAATATCAGTCAGTTAGCTACAACGTAGGACCAAGCACACATGTGCATCGGTACAAGTTGCCATATCTCGTTAGTACAACAAGATGAACATCGAATTCATAGAAGTAGTTAATTTGTTGGTGGTAATATATAAAAGAAAGGTTTTATATAAGGCTATAGTACAGGAAGAAAGATAGATATGAAGCAATTTTAATCTCAAGGTTTAAGGGAAGATAAAGAGTCTATATACGTACGTCATTGTGATCGATTCTGAGCCATGTCACACACAGTCTCCAACCATTGGTTACTATAGTCACGCGGACCCCCAACCAAGTAGTCTGCATCTGTCAACATGGCTCAGACTAGAAGTTAGTGACTTCAAACACTGATGCCATGTTTTGGTTTGGCCGCCCCTAACTCTCTTCCAACCATCTCCAATACTAGTCAGCGTAGCGCGTCGTGGTAATCGGTGTTCAGGCATACGTAACACGTGGCCCAACCATCTCAGTCGATGAAGATTCATCACCTCGGAGCCTACTGCTTTCTTTACCTACTTAAGGTCAATCCGCTATATAATCTATCAAGTTCAACAATCTTCACAAATACCTTATAATTTCTATGTTTAACCGTCTACTAGTTATTGATTTTATCAATTCCACTCTAATAATCACTCTTGATCATTTCTCTCCTCACTTAATAAGTGTATAAAATTTGATCATCTTGTATTGAGGTACATATATTGCTTACAAATAAATGATAAACTCATTTAATTAACATTTAACCTAATTAATCGGACATTCAAATCAAATAATAATGATTTTTTTGGTGTAAATTTTACAAGTTCCCATGTAAAGCAAAAATACAAAAAAAAAACAAAACTTACAAAATTCACTTAGCAACATGTGATCTAATCTGAAATACATCAGTAGTATAAGATTTCACATCTTATTCTAATGATGACAAGATTTCAATTATGTATACAGAATAATAATAATAATAATTTCTCATTTCATAAATTTGTTAGACTTCATATTGAAAATTATCAATTTGTCAACATTATTGATAAAATTGAACATATAAATATTGGTACAAGGAGGCACTAGATATGTATGCGCCACACAAATCTCATTTGATTTGTGTGAGGGCTGTGATACTGCCCAAGCGCTAAACTGAAGCAGGTGGTTTTCTTAAGGGGCCACACCCGGAGCCATTGACCTAAAGATCTGATCCACAAGGCAGTGGAGCATCGTGAGGAGATGCAGTCCCATGGTAGCCGATGACTAATGATTGGTTAATATGCCATTTCTTCCTTCAGAATACTGGAGCCAGCCCATGTGTACCATTGGTTTGGAATGAGGGTTTTCCAACTCCTCTAGGTGGACCCTCCGTGTCCACCAACCCGGTTAAAGCGCCGGACAATCGCTTTTCGTCCTCTCAATTTCGTGAAGAACAGTAATACCACGAGAAGGCAGTGAGTAGGACTTCCCTGACAGAGACTTTATACGCGTGGCCATATGAGAGCATTTCGAGAGGGAGAACGGACTCTCCCCACTCTCGGCCATACCAGGGCATTTGGGGGCATTGATAAAATTGATGAGATCTACATTTGTCTAATAAAACAAGATTACTTACTTACTTACGCCTGTTACTCCTCGTGGAGGAGCATAGGCTGCCCACCACCAGCATTCTCCATCCAACTTTAAACAAGATAAAATCATATTTTTTAAATGATAGCGAAATAAGAATTATGGCGATAAATTTGGGAGTATATATGGAATGAGTAAACTGCTTACGGTTTATGAAGGTTGTTGAATTTTATAATTTACATCTCGAACTGAATTCCTTTGGATAATTGTCAAAGGCTAGGAAGTATTAGACAACTGCTTTTATCCTAGTATGGGACTCCACTGAAGGTGGGACCTGGGACATTCATATCTCTTGACGAGCACATCTTTCCAGTTGGGAGGCAGTGACCCAATGTTGACACTGGAAAATGATTACGTACTGATTAAAGTTAGACGTATAAACCACTAAATGGCCACTCAGTAGTCTAAATGTTATGTGTTCACTGTAAGCCCTTAAGGTTCTGGTTTCGATTCCCGTGGGGTCATTAATACACATTGTTGAAGAGTCTCATATTATGACAAAAACTTTGTCCAGTACTTCATACTTTTAAGTGATCCTCTAGCCATGTCCAGTTTGCGATCAAAACTATAAAATGGTTAGCACTATCTTAATGATTGGCACTGAACTTTGAACTACTTAATAAGTTGAAACGTTGCTTGATCTAGGTCGTTGTGAATAGTTGTATTATGTCCTTTACTCATTAAATTATAGTAGAGGCACTCGATTCTTTATGAAATAACTGAGTTTTAGTATAAAATTACGAAAAGGCTGCTATAAAATAGATCATTCATTTACCTTGGTTTCAGACAGATTTAGCTACCAATAAAAGACATTTTGTCACTTGGAAAATACTTGTTAACGTGTTCTTAAAAGAACTGATCCAACCTCTCATACCATCTCTTGGTGTCATAATTATCTAATTCTTGCCTTCTGTACTTTTTGTTAACAGATTTATGAATCCATCTCTAAAGTTTCATAATAGGGTCGCTAAACCTATCCTCAAACTTCTTGCTTTATCCTAGCTTCAGACTTGTAGTAATCCTAGAAGGGCTCCAGGCGGAGTTTGTATTCTGATTGTTTAGTATATAGTTTGACAATAGTTCTCCTGTTCAGCCATTTTCAAACAACTAATTCTAGATTAATTTATTACTAATCGTCTATAATTTGGCTAACCAATCATTGTTATCTTCTACTGTCTAGTATTTCATGACCACGATACCTCGCTCGGCTCTTCCCAAATCATAATAAGAGTTGAGGACGAACAGTATGTATATCGCAGTATGCTGAACAATGTAGCACTTCAATCCGTCTCCCAACGCTGATTGGTTGAAAATAGGTCAATTGGCAATCTACAATTTAAGGATGATCAGAGCACTCAGTAGTCTGAATTTTCTCTTGCTAACAGTTATAAGCAGTTTAACACCTATCATAAACATTTTCCGAACCAACGTATCTACATTACACAATAATTCAACAGAAAGACGTTAACGAGATGGAAGTCCATAGAACCGATATCATAATACTAATGATAATGGAAAGCTAAATGTAGGAAGTATAGTTCAAACAGACTGAGAAGTATGTACTAATATTACGACTGAAAATTCGGAGGAAAATAACGAATGAATTTAACTTCACCATTGAGGTACACATTGACTGAATTAGAAATTAAAACGTTCAATTTTTTGAGTTAAAAAACTTCTCTATTCTCCATTGGGATTTCATCCTACGTACTGTGGTTGGAAACTCCGCCTTTAAATCTTCTAGAGTTACTGCTGGACCCAATACTGAGTAAAGGAGGAGGGTTAGGCACGGGGTGGTAACCCCATCCTGTAGAAAACAATCTTGCTAAAAAACGCTAACCAGATTAAACAATTTAAACTCTGTTCTCCAAGTTGAAGGATCTTCTTTAAGAAGAATTATGACACCTGATGGCGAGAGCCGAGATTCTTCGAAAGCCACGAGGTTGATGCCTCATTTAACAAGCACAGCAACAGTTGATATAAGTACATGGAATGTTCTGAGAATGTGGAAGACCACGTAAATGAGGAGATACAAGTTGTTGGTGCTCGGAATGAATGAAACCGATTGAATCCAACCTGGACGAAAGAGGATAGATTGAGGAGAGATGCTTCTGTACTGTGTTCATGAAAGGGAAAATGGTTCACACAATCAGGGACTTGTTCTGATGCTGTCCGAAGAAGGTCGAAATGCAATTATAGGATTGGAATCGCATGGATCGAGGATCATCAGAGCATCTTTTAAAACAAAGAAGGTAGTCACAATTGATATTATCCAATGTTATGCACCCATCAATGATAGCAATGACGACAATAAGGATCAGTTTTTCACGACAGGCTGCAGTCAGTCATAGCGAAGTGCAGAGGAAAGGACGTGACCATCCTGATAGGAGACCCCGACTCCAAAGTCGGAATGGAAAACACTGGGTATGAAGATATCATGGGTTGACATGAACTGACTGAGAGAAATTAATGAAAGTGGTTAGAGATTTGCCTATTTGTGTACATTCAACAGAATGGTTATAGGTGTCACAATATTCTCACACAAAACTACATGAGTCTCACCGAACCACACAACAGAGACTGGATTATGAAGACCTCGACATCTGACAGGAAGCACGGAATGCAATGGACAGGTTGGATGAAACTAGACGATTTTGACTTCACAGATAACCTAGCCCTTCTATCCATAACCACGAACAAATGCAGATGAAGACAACTAGTGTAGCAGTAGGTCTTAACATACACAAAAGAAAAAGCGAGATCCTCAAATACATCACAGAAAACAGCAACCCATTCTGTCTTGATGCAGAAGGTCGGGAAGAGGTAGAAACATTCAAGTACCTTGGAAGCATCATCGATAATCGTGGAAGATCCGATGCAAATGTGAAGGCGAGTATTGGCAAATGAAGAACAGAATTCCTGTAATTGAAGAACATACGGATCTCAAAACAACTGTCAACCAATATCAATAGGAACGTCAAGACAACTCTACTGTGTGGAGATGAAACGTGGGGAACTACGGCAACTATTATCAGGAGGGTACAGGTATTTATAAACAGTTGTCTACGTAAGATACTGAATGTTCGTTGACTGGATACCGTCAGCAACAAACTACTGTGAGAGAGAACAAACCAGCTTCCACCTGAAGAGGAAATTAAGAAAAGATGTTGGAAGTGGATAGGACATACATTGAGGAAATCACCAAACTGCATCATTAGACGAACTATATTTTCATTATCGTAGTTGAATAGTTACTTGATTTAGTTACTAATTTTTAGCATGTTTTCGAAAAGCTTCTAAAATCTCAACGTCATGTGTCCTCACCCCTGTTTTCAACTCATGAACTAACCTTGAAAACAAAGTTTTTTCTGTACTTCCCTCCCTATTTTCTCTTTCCGAGTTTGAAAATAAAAGATTCCTGGATACCAGAAAGTTTTCAGTTGCCAATTTTGTAATTAAACAAACAATAACAAAATAATTTTATAAACGATTCTCATAAATTATTTCAGCCATACTAGGCTACTTTCAATGATTTTTTATCTTTTGCCTCAGTTACTACTGTCATACAGCGATATGATAAAGATATAGTATTGTACAGTGTTTTGATTATATTTATCATAATTTTGTTGCGAATTGTAAGGCACTAAATAGTATCTTTGAAATAACTAAGTCCATATTAATGTGGTACATCAATGCTAATTGTTTTAAGAAATTATAATAAGATGTTGAGTTGAATAAGATAAATTAGATATGTCCAAAAGTCACAATATTTACATCAGTCAGTCACAACGTAGAACTTCGTACGTACGTACATCAGTTCGAGTTGCCATACCACATTAGCCCAGAGATTCAGTTGTCGATTCAAATCTCATAGTGGTAGAAGTAGTAAGAGTATAAGCAGTAAACCGAAAGATTAGGGTTTGAAGATGGTATTGAAGGAGTATAATCCAGTGAAATAAATTTGGAATGAGAAAAAAGATAGAGATATGAAGAATTCAGAAGATTAGAATTCGGCAGACTTCAAAGAGTGGACGCACCTTCGCTATTGCAAATGATTTTGAGCCATGTCATTCAAGGTCTCTAATCTGGAAGCACTGGACGGCCATTTCGTCCTATTGTGGGACTCCTCAGCAGTGCGCATCCACCAGGTTTTCTCTGATGGTCTAGCTTCAATTGACTCACGCTTTCAACTATGAAAATACTAAATCTCCACAAAAAACCCCTTCTGACAATATTTTCAGTATTTAACTATAAAACGTGGCTTTTAAAGCAAAGGTTTCGATATATATATATATATATATATATATATATATATATATATATATAACCAACGCGTATGTATAAACATGTATCTGATGGGTCCTGGATAAGACGAAAGTTCTACCCCTGGATCACAATTTGTAGATTCCATAATGGCTCTTAAAGGTTGAAGAAATTTGTCGGTTATTGATAAGATTACCAAGTGAATAATCCCAAAGCTAGACGTAGGGTACCAAGTAGATAGTATTATGTTTTGCTTTAAGCAATGTCGAGAACTTTGGGAACGTACCTTAAAGCACATTTTCTACCTTCATGTACGCTGCTTTTACAATTAACTGACTTTTAAAGTTCTCTGTGCAAATCAAACCATAATTTCTGGAAACATTTTCCTTTTCTCTACTTCTTAATAGTTATTTTGTGGTTCCTGTTCAGCATATAAAGCTCCATTGGAATCTTGTGGCGGTAAATATCAACGAGTATGTGTTGTAGACTATTATTTACTTAATAAGAATTTCAAACCGCCAAAACCTAAAATTATGGAGGCGATACTACGTCGAGTAGATAAAGTAAGTTTCTTTTGTTTTAAAATTATTTTTGATTTAGATTAATCAAATATTTTTTTAGTCAAAAATAATTACTGATTAAAAAATCCACTTAGTATTGTTTGTTTGAATCTTCTCATCAAACAAACAATACTAAGTGAATTTAAACTTCACCCCATTGCACAAGCAAGTGACTATCAGGACTTACTAGCTGAGTGGATAACGCGATGGCGTTTGAAGCGAAAGGTACTGGGTTCGAGTTCCAGAGTGAACATCAACTCTGAGATGCAGGTACATCCAGCTGACGAGTCCCGAATAGGACGAAACGCGCTTCCTGGATTCCACTGCTAACCACTATCCATCTTTGCTTACAATTACTGAGTAGTTTATTGATAGTTTCATATATCACAGTATCAGCAAGTATAATTTATCACTGTCTCGTTCACACAGTCCCTTTCTAATCTCCGTCGAACTATTCCTATTTAAGTACACAATTGTTTGAGTGACATAAACCGTACCCAACCAATCTTGTCATCCTCCACTATCTATCCCATTTTTGAATGTAACATTAACATTAAGTTTCCAGCTTTGATTAAATTAGGCAAACTCAAATCATGTGGTAGACATCCCTAGGGGGTTTTGTGAAGATTTTATTAATTTTATATAGTTGAGATCATGAGTCATTTGAAGCTAGACCACCATCGAAAACCTGGGAGCACTGGACGACCGTTTCGTCCTATTATGAGACTCCTCAGCAGTGCGCATCCAAAATCCCGCCTCGCGAGACTCGGACCCAGAACCTACCAGTCTCGCGCAGAGCACTTAACCGATAGACCACTGAGCCGGCATTCAACGGTGTTAATGTCTAACCTCAACCAATCCACTACATCTATCAAATGTATAACTTCTTTACAAATTTCTACAGTACTTTACATTTTAGTTAATTATTATAACTTATTGGTCAAGTATTAATTTGTGTTCTATTATTCGATTTTGAGCGCCATTATTTATTTATTTATTTGAACACATAAACATTGGTACAAAAGAGCACCGGATACATATACACCACACAAATCTCATTCGATTTGTGTGAGGGCTGTGATACTGCCCAGGTGCCCAAACTGAAGCAAGTGGTTTTCTTAGGGGGCCTGACCCGGAGCCTTTGACCTAAAGGTGTGATCCGCAAGGCAGTGGAGCATCGTGAGGAGATGCAGTCCCATGGTAGCCGGTTACCAACGATTGATTCATTTGCCATTTGTTCCATCAGCACACTGGAGCTCATGTGAACCATTGGTTTGGAATCAGGATTTTCAAATCCCCTAGGTGGACATTCGCTTTTCCTCCTCTCAATTTCGTAAAGAACACCCCTGCCACGAGAAGGCAGTCAGTAGGACTTCCCTGACATGCTATATACGCGTGGCCATGTGAGAGTATTTCGAGCGGGAGAGCGGACTCTCCTCACTCTCGGCCGTACCAGGGCATTTGGGGTCTTTGAGTGCCAAACCTTTAATATATGACCTATTGATACTCTACCCACCTATTGAAATGATTGATGTCGTTAAACGAAGGTTCATGCAACTGTTTTAATCAATAACTCCCTGCTTTATTACATAAGTGGTTAATTACAGATTATATTTGAATAGTAATAATCTTTGTGGAATATCATAGTTATTCGAATCTCATCTCAGACATGACTTATATATATACATATAGTCATGAACGTTTTCACAACTTAAATCACGAACTAATTTATCATTTCATTTACTATAAAAGTTCATTATCACTTAGTCATTTCAACTAATTTAGCTTTATTGAATATGATTAATTAGTTCATTCAAAGTCACATTTGATTTGTTTCAATCACAGATTTCTCTACATATTGAACACAAAAAAAACAAACAACCTACACAACAGAATAGATAACATATCATTTCATGAAATGTTTATTACATAATAAATAATAGATTCATTCAACTTATATACAATATATGATAATATAATTTAATATTTTCATGTAAACAATACAATATACAAATTGATTGAACTGTTTATATATTAAGAATTATCAAATGTTCGGTGTGCAGTGAGCTGATGGAGAATTGTAGCTGAGGTAGATGATTTTGATGGAGTTTTGTTCTCTTCCCCCCTCTTCTCTTTCTCTCTTTCACAACTCCCCTTCCCTGGATCTGCCTCTTCTGAGCTCGGTCTCCCTCCTGGGGTTGGGAGGGACTCGCTTGATGCGATGACGTCATGGGAAGACCTGACTGGGAGAAAAGAACAAAAGGGTAGAGGAGAATTTGCAGACCTATGTGTATCTAAAAAACTGGGCATAGGTGGGCACCATATTCCCTTCAAGCCCCTTCTCCTAGGTTCCTGGAACTCGCCTGAAACCT
>NC_031495.1:64912190-64929076 GCF_000237925.1 Schistosoma mansoni | reverse complement strand
AATACTACAAAGCTATCGTTCATAACAATGCGCCATCTCATAAACTGATCGCCTCTGAGTTCTCAACCCAGTCCTAACGACGATAAATAATTTGGTATAAATTCAGTAGGGATGATATTCAAAAAATATGTTCAAGTGATGGAAACCGGTGTTTTAAGATCACGGGATTAGTCAAATTATCATTGACCCACTCGAACATATATTGTCAGATATTTGTCCTGTTTACATAGTGTTATCATCAAAGGATATGAACAGTACATCGAAAATAACGGCAATCAAACGTAGAAATTCCTTGAACAACATTTCAAAGGAGCCAGGTTATATATATATATATATATATATATATATATATATATATATATTTAAACGCATAAACCCCCTTGCTTCAGTTTGGGCCAGGAAGCACCAGATACATATACGCCTCACAAATCGAATGAGATTTGTGAGGCGTATATGTATCTGGTGCTTCCTTGTACTATTATTTATGCGTTTAAATATATATATATATATATATATATATATATATATATATATATAACCTGGCTCCTTTGAAATGTTGTTCAAGGAATTTCTACGTTTGATTGCCGTTATTTTCGATGTACTGTTCATATCCTTTGATGATAACACTATGTAAACAGGACAAATATCTGACAATATATGTTCAAGTGGGTCAATGATAATTTGACTAATCCCGTGATCTTAAAACACCGGTTTCCATCACTTGAACATATTTTTTGAATATCATCCCTACTGAATTTATACCAAATTATTTATCGTCGTTAGGACTGGGTTGAGAACTCAGAGGCGATCAGTTTATGAGATGGCGCATTGTTATGAACGATAGCTTTATAGTATTGGTAGCGAAAAGACGTTTCTTCCCATAGTTGTATGGTAATGTGATGTATGCTACTCATGTCGATAGATATAAGATATATGTAACACCAATCGAAAGTGAAATGCCTGACAACATAAGGTTGATAAGATCGAATAGAAGGGAACGGGAACAAAGAGTGATTGGTATGAAAATAAAGGAACAACAAATTCTGAAACATTTGATTGACATTTTTCAAATAAAGTATTAAAGGTATGGTATTTACATTTTACCAAATTACTCTGTAATTTTGTGTTCAAATACATTTGATTGTCCCCACTAGTGTTCTCGTTCATTACAGTAAATTTATCTATAGAAGGATAGGAAAGATTTCAGCATAAAGTTATTTGAGAATTCAATAATCATAGGGTTAGAGAACAACAGGAGGATGAAATTAATTTACGAAAGATAATTGTCCACTTGACATATATGATGAAAAACGTTAAACAGGAACGTCATCATCTTAAAAACTTAATAATAATCATGAAAAATTGTTAAAGGATACTGAATTTAACTGATTATAGTCTAAAATTACAAAATATTAATTTATAAAAAAAAACAGGACCAAAACATACTACAGAAGGGAATTAGGACTAAGGAAGGATAATGGTTTGGATTTATCACTTTTTTGAACTGAGAGTCCCAATTTGTTATAATACATTTTCTTTTATTCCCCTGTTGCACCAAAAATTTTATGTATTATTGTATTGAAAAAAATGTTTCCATTACTATTTAACACCAAATAAATAATGATCAACATTGTAAGCAAAGATGGATAGTGATTAGCAATGGAATCCAGGACGCGCGTTTCATCCTCTTTGGGACTGGTCAGCTGGATGTACCTGCTTACAAGAGTTGATGTTCACTCTAGGACTCGAACCCAGTACCTTTCGCTTCAAGCTCCATCGCGTTATCCACTCGGCCACTGAGTCCTGATAGTCACTTGCTTGTGCAATGGGGTGAAGTTTAAATCCACTTAGTATTGTTTGTTTGAATCTTCCCATCGATGTGTTAGGACTACAACTGGTCAGTCTCTAATTGCAATCATCAACATTGTTCTAAGTAAATCCTCATTGATAAACTGTCGAAATCCAAAAAATAAAGCCTTTCAACTTCCATTAAAAATAATTACCATTTGTAAAGATTTGATTACTTCCTGTTTCTTTGATAATACCGACTAGAATGAACAGGTTTCTATTGAAAATATATATGTTATAAGAGAATCCCCTTTGATAGTACCTTTAATTTCAAGCTGTTAGCATATTTAGATTATGGCTAGTGGTTGGAATACTGGAGGCATATTTATTGCTGTTTAGTACATCCAACTGATAAATCTTATAGATTTGTTTTAAGACTAGTTATTTATTTATTTATTTAAACACATAAATATTGGTAAAAAGGGGCACCAGATATATATATGCGCCACACAGAAAATTGTCATTTCATTTGATTTTGTGAGGGCTGTAATACTGTCCGGGTGTCCAAACCGAAGCAGGTGGTTTTCTTAGGGGGACAACACCCGGAGACTTTGACCTAAAAGTTTGATCCACAAAGCAGTGGAGCATCGGAGGGAGATGCGATACCATGGTAGCCGTTGACCAACGATTGATTCACACGCCATATGTTCCCTCAGGATACTGGAGCCCATGTGCACCATTTGTTTGGAATGAGGGTTTTCCAACTCCCTTAGATGGACTCTCCGTGTCCACCGGTGCGGTTAAAGCGCCGGAGGTTCACTTTTCGTCCTCTCATTTTCGTGAACAACAACCCCGCCACGAGGAGGCAGTGAGTAGGACTTCCCTGACAGAAGTTATATACGCGTGGCCATGTGGGAGTATTTGGAGAGGGAGAGGTGACTCTCCCCACTCTCGGCCGTACCAGGGCATTTGGGGGCTGGTGGAATTTCTTCAATAGTAAAATCACTGAAATATATTTCTTAAACGTTACCTTTATATATCTAACTTCTTTACATGTGAATGTATCCTCAGTTTTTGTTTCATGAAAACAAAAAATTAGAAAGTTTGGTTCAGTAAAAAGAAAAATTACACATTCTTAACATAAAGTCGATTTTTTCATTGTTTCATTATTTGTTCGTTTTTTTTCTCTTTTGTATAATTATGAAGATTATCATTGTAAGTTTCTTATCACCCCTCCCCCCCTCTAAAGTAAAACAGTAACTTAATCTAACTAACACCATGCCTATTTCGTTTAATTTCAATGTTCATGTGTATAAATATTTCAATGATTTTGTATACTGCTTAGTTAACCATAAAAACAAATGCGGGTTTATGAATTTTATTGTTTATCACTCAAACTTTTATTATTTGATAACACAATCGTTTGGTGTTTGTGGAATCTTCAAGATCTACTCAGTTTAAAGTTAACTTGGTGATGGACACAACTATCAAATATACCATTCTTGAATTCATTTGTATCGGTTACTTACTTACTTACACCTGTTACCCCTCGTCGAGGAGCATAGGCCAACCACCAGCATTCTCCATCCAACTCTGTCCTGGGTAATCCTTTCCAGTTCGTTCCAGTTGTTATTCATGCTTTTCATATTTGCTTCTATTTTCCGGAGTAATGTGTTCTTTGGCCTTCCTCTTTTCCGTTTCCCTTCACCATTCCAAGTTAGGGGTTGCCTTGTATTGCACACTGGTGATTTCCTTAATGTATGTCCTATCCACTTCCAATGTCTTTTCCTAATTTCCTCTTCACCTGGAACCTGGTTTGTCCTCTCCTATAAAACGCTGTTGCCGATAGTATCCGGCCAGTGAATGTTGAGTATTTTGCGTAGACAACTGTTTATAAATACTTGTACCTTCTTGACGATGGATGTAATAATTCTCCACATTTCAGCTCCGCACAGTAGAACTGTCTTGACTTTTGTATTGAAGATTCTCACTTTGAAGTTAGTTGAGAGTTGTTTTGAGTTCTATATGTTCTTCAATTTTAGAAATGCTGCCCTTGCTTTGTATCGGTTGCTTGGATCTATCCATTAATGTTAGTGACTGGAATTGAATCCTAGAGTGAAAATCTACTCTGAGATGCAGGTACACACAGCTGACGATTCGCAAATAGATTGAAACGCATGCCATAGATCCCACTTGTAACCATTATCCATCTGTTCTTATGATATCATTTTTTGTATTTTATTTCTGTCTAGTCCTTCTTAATCCCAAGAACTATGTTTGAATGCATTTTACTTAAGATAATCATCTATCAATCCCTTTGTTTCCGTTTACTAACTTAGTTGTTGACTACTAGTCTGAAGCTTTTTTCAATCACATGCTGTACAGTGTAGAACAAAGTAAAAAAATAATATGCATCAATCTAAATTTTCAGAATAGATGGTTTGTAGCTAGTTATGGGATTTATAATGCTCGTTTCATGGTATATAGGACTCACCAGCTGGATCTACTTCCCTCTCAGTGTTTTAACCTTTATTAATAATGACATTAAGATTCAGAGGGAGATTTTGTAAAAAGAAGAACAAATTCATCCGTTCTAATATGTCCTATTCTAAGTCATACCACTTAGTATACAGTTATAGATTTCAGTTATCTCATAAAACTCCAAAAAAGGTGCTCTTAAATCCCATCAAATAACTTCATGGATTGACTTTTTATTTATAATAGTCTGATGGTCCCCCAAACCTGTTTTAAAACTGCTAAAAATTAATAAACCGAATCAATATTCTGTCGCGATGATTGAGCTGAAAGTGTCTGTGAGCGCTATTAAGTTGAAGCTTGCATGTGCAATCTGATCTTTCGATTTTGCATCGAGCAAATTTGAAGCGCCAAAAACATCTCATTAATAAGTGTGTGACAAGTATGAAATTTGGCCTTTTCCCTTGTCCTTTCAGTTATCTTATACTCAGATTATCAACTGTATTCTTTACGTAACCATCAATTAACTCATGATTAGGCTACTTAAACAAAGATCGATATTTATGGTCTAAATTCGTTCACCTGTCAGTCATCCTCTCAGTGTAAAGAAGTATTTTATTCCATAGAATAATAGTAAGTTCTATAATAGCGACAATCTCTGTTTATTTGATTTTGGGTAGTTGGAGATAATCGGCAGGTATCCGCGGACCTGGTTTTTCATGCTAGTTGTCACTTATCATTAAGGCGTACTGTCGGTTCATGTTGAATTGGAGCTCAGGTTTGCAGTATAAGACGTTGTCGTTGAGCTATTCAGGCTGAAACTAACCTTTATGATTGGGACATTTTCATTAGTTATTTAATCTTTAGTGCTGGTCGAATTCTACCAGCCAAGTTGTAATGTAGTAACTAGTTTTAGATAGACTTGTTTGTCTGCGTTTTTAAGTATTTTTTCCTGTAATGTGATAATTAATATGAAATATCTTTATGTACCATAATTTAATTTAAACAGCAACCACCTCAACCATTGAGAACTGGTTTCTTAATGTGGTGTCATTTCAATAATTCATGGTCTACAAAATCACCTATACGACTACCAAAATCTTCCATACAGTATCGATCTGTTGATACAAGTTTTGAAATACGAAAAGAAATGCTTCGTGATATTGGTCTTTTTAACTCTTCTAACAAATTTACATGCAAAAACTCTTCGACAGATCCCGTGAACAATCATCATGATTCAAATACTCAATCAATTTCTAATTCATTGCCTCACATCAACCATCAACCATTTGACTCATCAATTAATCTAGAATCGATAAATCATAAATCATCATCTGCATGCCTATCTCGTTTATTTTGTGTTTTACAAACGGATACTTCGTTCGAATTCTACGCTGCTCGTGCTGATGCACGTGCAGTAGATAAAATTACTGTGATAGGTTTACGTTTATTCTACTTAGATGATAATTTTAATGATACATTTTCAAATCATAGTGATGATTTATCAACAATGCAACAATCTACGCTGCATACTAAAGCACGGAGTTTTGATAGTTCATCTCGTGTGAACAACGATTTTCCTGAAAACACTAGTGCATATTCTAGTTTATATAGAAAAGGTAATCCTATATATCGGAACTTTAAACCCCCTCCAAGGGATCGTAACATATTTGATCGTAAATTTTCTAGTGAAACATCTAGTCTTTCAGATGTAACTTCCTTATCGAAATCTTATATCAAACCATCATCAATGAGTACCTTAGAACCTGACAGTTTACTAAACCGATCTACACAATCTTGTAGAGAAAGATCCTCTAAAGAGAATCATAAAAATTCTTTATGTAATTTTTCTGGTGATCAATCTAATGATGATGATGGAATTGTAACTAACAATGAAATATTAAAACATGTGGAAACAATCAGTCCTGAGATATTGGGTCTTCTGCGTAATAATTTAGGTTTTCTTCTATTACCTTTAAATACAGACCGTCCAGCACACTATTTTGAAGCAGCAACAGTAGAAATCAGAACACAGTAAGCCTATATTTTTACTTCATTCTTTTAGCTTTCAGCCTATTGTAAAACTGTTTTTTCCGTTATGACTTGATGAGATCATTATTTCTACAACATTTATTCTTTTCAATAAATCAAAGAGTAGTTACTCCTAGTGAGGATACTATAGAAAAATGGCAAATCGATTGATAATTCATCAACTGAAGTGGTTGAGACATATGTTAAACATGCCTGGAAGAAGTCTAGGACTTTCATACCAAGACGTTATATCGATTCAGTGTCAGATTGTTAGAGTAAGCTGTGTTTGGAGGTACAGACTACCTGTCTAAATTTTTCTGAACAGTTGTGTCTATTAGTTTGACCGTTTGACCTCCTTTCGAGACCAAATACTAGATCATATACAGGACTTCCAAGTTTTGTGTTATGCACTAAACTCTTAAGATGGTGGAGAAGATCTGTAGCTGGAGTGGATAATTTTGATGGAGTTTTGTTCTCTGAAATGAGAAGACAAAACTCCACCTACTAAAATATTAAGCCACTTAGGCGGTATCAGCATTTTTAACCTCAGTTAATTTACGTTTTGATCATCTTCACTTGTCTCTGCTACTTATGAGAATCTTAAAAAATCCATTGCATAGCTATGTAAGGTAGTAAGTTCAGAAGTGTAATTTACTTAAGCAGTTAAATAGTGTTAATATAGTCAGAAATAAGACCGTAATATGTTAATGATATTTGACCAGGTCGTCAGTATATCACGAGCTAACTGAATTCAGGAAATGTACGAACTGATTCCAACTCTGACCGATTAAAAAGTGAACTCTCCCTAAAACATTAGAAGCCTTCACCTTAACCATAAGTGAAGCCATGGTCCCGTACCGCTAAGAATTCCTGGACGAAGAGAACTGTATATTTCCAGTTTTTTGTTCTTTTAAATAGTTCTTCAACAGATATCAGTCCGGTAATAATATCACTCAATGTTTTTCTAGATCTTGAGCTTCATTATTTCTTTCTACATACTCTCCTACTCTGTCTTTTTGAACCAATGTTTGGTCTTTCTCATTGTCATTGCTGCCATATTTTTCTCAATCTCTTTTTCTATTCATCTTATCATTTTCATATCCTCGTGCTTATCTGTTATAGAAACATGGGCTAACTCACCCTTTTGCCAGACTTCGCTCTAATCATGACTGATTAGCTCCGAGGAATCTCGTTCTTTTTTTTTAATTCCATAAATTTGCTTTGTTTTAACATTCCATGAAAAGTAGTGCCTGATTTTATTCTTATTTTTATTTACTTATTTAAACACATGAATATTAGTACAAGGAAGCACCAGATAAATATGCGCCGCACAAATCTCATTCGATTTGTGTGAGGGCTGTGATACTGCCCAGGTGCCCAGACTGAAGCAGGTGGTTTTCTTAGGGGACCACACCCGGAACCTTTGACCTAAAGGTCTAGTCCACAAGG
The DNA here is from genome assembly GCF_000237925.1 of Schistosoma mansoni. Taxonomy (NCBI): domain Eukaryota; kingdom Metazoa; phylum Platyhelminthes; class Trematoda; order Strigeidida; family Schistosomatidae; genus Schistosoma; species Schistosoma mansoni. The sequence goes on along the minus strand of NC_031495.1, from coordinate 64,921,333 downwards.
CAGTGGAGCATCGTAAAGAGATACAGTCCCATAGTAGCCGGTGACCAACAGTTGGTTCATACGCCATTCGTTCCTTCAGGATCCTGGAGCCCATGTGCACCATTGGTTTGGAATCAGGGTTTTCCAACTCCCCTAGGTGGACCCTCCGTGTCCACCAACCCGGTTAGAGAGCCGGACATTCGTATTTTGTCCTCTCAATTTCGTAAACAACACTGATGTCACAAGAAGGCAGTGAGTATGGCTTCCCCGGCAGAGGCTATATATTTTTGTGGTCATGTGAGAGCATTTGGAGAGGGAGAGCTAACTCTCCCCATTCTCGGCCGTACCAGGGCATTTGGGGCCTGATCAGTTAATCACAATGTAATTAACTGACTCCTTATTCCAAAAAAAGCCTTGACTAACTTCTTTTTCAGTATGTTGTTTTCCAATTATCTAGGTTTACTTGTTTACTTTGATTTAAAATGTTTAAAGGTCAAGACAATGTCAATAATATCAATAATGCTAACTGATCAACAACATAGTATATTCTTTGTAAATAAACAAGCTTAACTACTGACTTCCTCCTACCTTTTTCTTAAGGCTTTATTATCATCACTTCTCATCTATTCATATTGGACGTGTTTTATTGCACAGTAATGTATTATTAATGTTTATCTTTTTATAAATCACTTCAACTCTCTATCTCTCTCTACATTTCACTCACATATAAATGCACACACCTTGACATCTAAGCATTTCTATATTTATCGGAAGGGGTTTTGTAGAGATTTAGTATGTTCATAGTTGGAAGCGTGAGTCAATTGAAGCTAGACCACCATCGAAAACCTAGAAAAACTGGACGGCCAACTCATCCTATTATGGGATACCTCAGCAGTGCGCATCCACGAACCCGTACTCGCGAGATTCGAACCCAGAACCTACCAGTCTCGATCCAGAGCCCTTAATCGATAGACCACTGAGCTGGCATCCAACGGTGTTAATGTCTAACTTCAACCGATCCACGAAATTGAGCAACCATTCACCAATTGTCTTCAGTGAGTTCCTATCTCACAACAGACCTGGTTTTAACTCCACTGGTCACTGCTTCTCATTAGAGCTCCTGGATATACTTCTCGAAGTTACTTGTTTCTTTTCTTTTTCAGATGGATCAATTCTATTCGTCGTGTTTGCATAGATTTCATGTCCTCCCCATCTTCCAAGTGAATAAGATAGAAGAAGAAGAAGAAACAGATACATCCTACCATCTATCGGTCAATATCTTTGGAGCAGAAATAACAAATCAAAAGCCGATTTTCTATCATCAAATTATCTTGTAAGATGTTGTTTGCTTGTTGTTGTTTTTTTTTTTTACATTTTAATGCCACATGTTTATTTGTTGAAAAGATCTTTTTTTCACCTTTCTTATTCTTTCATTATGTTGCATTATGTTACTTACAAGTAGTATGTTTATTGTTTTAGGAATAAATAAAAAATTGTGACTTATATTTCTTTATTGTCATCTTGGTTATGGCATCTCTATTCTATAAATTACTTTTCTATATTGTTTTTTTTGTTAACTGCCTGAGTTCGAATCCTTCCTACTTTTTATAGTAACTTTTTTTTGGAATATTTTTTTACTCTATCATACTTTCAATTGTTTATATTTTGTTATTTTCTCTCCAACCTTAAAAAAATGAGTAATATGATTCCCCGTTTTTGTTTATGATAAATTGACTTTGTAAATGGATGGATGGATGGATATGAATGGAGGGCAAGATAAATTCCTGCTATTTCAGTAGTCTATAGCTAGAGATCACTGAACACTGATTTTTCGATTTTCGAATATGTGTAATTTATCTTGGTAAATGATACTATATCAATAAATGTTTAGTAGTAACATGGAATAAGTCAAGTTTGGATTATTTTTCAAATTATTACCGCTGAACTTTTTTTGAAATGATGAGTGTCATTTAAATGATTTTGATTGACAGCTAGTGTAATGATTTACTTACGCTCTGTCACCCCTTGTGGAGGAGCATAGGCCGCTCACCAGCATTCTCCATCCAACTCTGTCCTGGGCAATCCTTTCCAGTTCGTTCCAGTTGTTATTCATCCTTTTCATATCCGCTTCAATCTCCCGGTGTAATGTTTTCTTTGGCCTTCCTCTATTCCGCTTCCCTTCACCATTCCAAGTTAGGGATTGCCTCGTGATACAGTTTGGTGATTTTCTTAATGTATGTCCTATCCACTTCCAACGTCTTTTCCTAATTTCCTCTTCAGCTGGAACCTGGTTTGTCCTCTCCTATAAAACGCTGTTGCTGATAGTATCCGGCCAGTGAATGTTGAGTATTTTGCGTAGACAACTGTTTATAAATACTTGTACCTTCTTGACGATGGATGTAATAATTCTCCACATTTCAGCTCCGTACAGTAGAATTGATTGTCTTGACGTTCTTATTGAAGATTCTCACTTTGAAGTTAGTTGACAGTTGTTTTGATATTGTAATGAACAGAACACTAATTGGAACAGTCGAATGTATTTAAGCACAAATTACAGACTATCTCACTAAATTCTGATAACCATACAGTAGTAAACAGTTAATTTGCAAAATAACAATCAATTGTCTCAATCTTCACTGTTCCTTCTGTAAATAGCAATCCATCTTCTCTGATTTCATTGTTCATTCATTTTCCTACCAATTGCTCTTCATTTCAGTTCTTTCCTTATCGGTCTTCTGCCAAAATACATTCTATGTCTGACCATCACCATATACTACTTATGAGGATATAAGTAGGCCACACTACACTAGTAGTTTATTGATAGGTAATTAGTTTTACAGCTAATTACATTTTGTGATGTAATCTCGTCTCTATGTGTTTTACCCTAAAAGTTGGTGTAACTTACTGACTGATACAAAAATATAGTTCTCCTCAATAGAGGCTTATATACAATGTTGAGATGACATTTTATGATCCAGTGATCTGACTACAATTTTATTGTACAATGATGTTAACAAAATATACATCCCGTCTACACTTGTACATAATAATGGATTTAATTTGCGTTAGAGAGAATAACGGAATAAACTAAACCAAATACGAGAATGAACCTTGGATACGTGTATTTCGCACACTTGTTGATTCATGCAGACAATCAGAGAAACAAAGCGGAGAAGAAAACCAGAGAAGGCATGTGTGTCAACTGAATTTGATGAAGTGTGATTCAGTATTTATAGCCAGAAATAAATAAGCTAAAGACATGTAATGAATAGGGTAGGTGGTACAGACACACGCTCATATAAAAATAGTCAAGGTCTGTAAGCGAATAAGTGACAAGGTCAAAATGTGACTCCAGAAGAATAAATAAATTAGTCTGTTCGGAGGCTAGAATAACCCATTTGGACTTGACATAGTACTAGAAACTGCAAACATGTAGGCTAGTTTAATAAACGACGAAATAATATCCACAATAAAATATAAGCGTTGCTTGGTATCGCGCACTAACTTGAAATAAACAGTCAGTGAAAACTAGGAAGCTCTGAAGAGCCGCTTCTTACAAATATGGGTGTCTTCAGCGAACTGCGTCAACTACCTCACCATCCATCGGACAAAGAATATTCAAGCTTCTCTTAGAGCTGTTAACCTTCAGACAATTAGGTAGTCTGAATCTGCTGTAATACTAGAATCTAATTAGGTTCTGATGTCTACTAACTTCAATTTGGTTAAACTCCAGATTGCTTTAAATTAGACTTTCTTCAGCAATGTGGTTTTAAAACGCAATCATTGTTTTTTTTTTCGATTTATTTCATAATCTCGACTGCAGAGCGTTGAAATATACAGTGAAAACCAACACAAACATATTATATCTCTAAAAGATATTTAGTAACAGTCCCATCAAAAGATGAAAGTTTAACCATACATTCAAAATTAGGCAGTCACATTTCGAAGATATTGGAGGTGCTTCTCAGTTGAACCTGTCGATTTGACTAGACTTTTCATGTAAAACAATGAGTTCATCACATTTTTATCGGTATAAGATTATTGAATGCTAGGTCTGTAAAGTTGCTGCAGTTGTGTACTGATTGATAGTCTAAAATAAATTTCTAAGCCTGAATCATTTCATATTGGTTGATTACTGTCCAGTGTTAGTCATTCCAGAACTGTTGTCTGAACTCTCCAATTACTCCTCAAGTTGAGTTTATGTTTATTTGAATAACTGTTTTCTGAAAAGAGAAACACAACAAAACTGATAAAAATACATTGTATTCAGACTACATGGTATAGGTTTTTTGGTACAATCTATGATCGATAGTACTGATGTAAGTATATTACTGTACTGTATTTATTATATTCGTTGTTCAGCATAACTAGTATACAACTACTTCAAACAATGTATGACGCCTATTGGTGAAATCAAAATATGATCTTGTGTTTTTATCGGAATAACGGTTTTAAACATTGACTAATCAAATTCATTAAGAATTTCACTAGTGGATACTGGGTATATAAATCAATCGAACAGACCACATCGTACCATAAAAATAGAAAATAATATTTGTACAAGATCAAGCCAAATGTGGCTGTGAACGTGGGAGACACTAATCAATAAACTGAATATAATTTAGGAACAGTAAGTCATCACAACTGATTGATCACTGGGTGGTGATCAATGTCATGCGTGTCAAGTCCTTCTTAGTGCTGATCGAGTAGTGCGGCCCGAGTAGCTCAGTGGTAAAGTCTCTGACTGTAAAGCTGAGTAACACGGGATCGAATCCGTCAGGGAGCACCAGTTCTCAAGATTACAGGTACACCTTGCAGACAAGTGCCAAGTAGCACGAAACCCGGTTCAAGGGATTCCTGTTGACCATCTCCAACCACCATCTTATCACAGTAAATCATATTATAATAATTCATAGGTCAAAATGAAGCTTATAATAAGATGAATATAGATATACACAATCTAATTACTGAATAGTTAAACAATAAAAATATACATAGAATGATAGTCCATTAATAGGTTCTGGAAGTTACCCGTACTTATATCTTCACCAGGATACAGCAATTTCTATTGACGACATTTTCATTCAATAAACTTACTGAAAAGTACATCATGCGATCTTATTGTAGAATGCAGCTCATAGAAATTACATTTCAAATAGATTTTAAAGAATAAAAATTCTGTAGTACCATTACAGAATAAATTTAATGGTCTCCATGTACGTAAACATATAATTTACCCAAATGCCCTGGGACGGCCGAGAGTGGGGAGGGTCCGCTCTCACATGGCCACGCATATATAGCCTCTGTCAGGGAAGTCCTACTCACTGCCTTCTCGTAGCATAATTGTTGTTTACGAAATTGAGAGGACGAAAAGCGAATGTCCGGCGCTTTAACCGGGTTGGTGGACACGGAAAGTCCATCTAGGGGAGTTGGAAAACCCTGATTCCAAACCAATGGTGCACATTGGCTCCAGTATCCTGAGGGAACAAATGGCGTATGAATCAATCGTTGGTCAACGGCTACCATGGCACTGCATCTCATCACGATGCTCCTGCACTGCCTTGTGGATCAGATCTTAAGGTTAAAGTGTTGCCTCGGGTGTGGTCCCCTAAGAAAACCACCTGCTTCGGTTTGGGCGCCTGGAGAGTATCACAGCCCTCACACAAATCAAATGAGATTTGTGTGGCGCATATATATCTGGTGCCCCTTTGTACCAATATTTATGTGTTTAAGTGAATAAATAAAATTGAAATTGTTGCCAATTTACTTACTAATTATTACTAAGAAATATTTTCGTTCATATAGATCGTTAAGAAACTATGTATCCTGTGTAGTATTCATTTCAATTGTCCATACATCATAGAACAAATAATAATGTTCTATATGAATCAATACACTATCCTGAAGGTCATGTTTTTTAACGATTTTCAATTGGTTGTTAAACAAAAATTAGTTTGACCTCCAGACTATCAGAATTGTGTTAGTATCTAACCTTTCTAAGGTAACGACCTACCTTCAGTTTATAGTTTGTATTTTCTTTTAACTTTGTATTAACTCGGCGTATTGATTTATCATATGACACTTATTATCAATACTCTACCATTCTATCATTGATATTCGATTTATTAGGATTGATTATAAGTGAAAGATCTTTCTTCCCATATGCCAGTTTACAATTCACGATATTTCTTGAACTGACAAGAAAGTACCACCACAAAGGTAGTTAGACTATAGGTTTATAACTTCTTTAACTAACGTTGACTGTATATTGTTATGTCTAACACTACAATAATTACTTACAGTTAAGTACACAGACTCCTATGAGATTATTTGTTGAATTACGTTTGTTTCTTTTATCGAATAAACTTTATGGAAGTTTATGTGTTAATTGAGTATCGAATTTAGAGAGCCTAGAATGATTCAATATTTCTAAGAAAACATGTTTAACCCTTCTCTATTCTCAGAAGGGGTTTGGTGGAGATTTTAGTAATTTTATAGAGTTGAGATCATGAGTCATGTGAAGCTAGACCACCATCGAAAACCTGGAATCACTGAACGGCCGTTTCGTCCTATTGTGGGACTCCTCAGCAGTGCGCATCCACGATCCCGCACTCGCGAGATTCGAACCCAGGACCTATCAGTCTTGCGCCAGAGCACTTAGCCGATAGACCACTGAGCCGGTTGGCATCCAACGGTGTTAATGTCTAACTTCAACCGATCCACGAAATTGAGCAACCATTCACCAATGTCTTCAGTGAGTTGATATCTCCCAGCAGACCTGGTTGAACTCCACTGGTTAGTGTTTCTCACTAGAACTCCGGGAAATACCTCATGGAGCCAGTCACTAGTGAGCATATGATCATTATCAGAAGGGGTTTGGTGGAGATTTCTCTATTCTGTTAAGAATGAGTGTCTTACAGCAATTTCCTCGAGTAAATAATTTTTAACTTTTCTCAATTGATGCAGTGATTTCCACCTATTATTATGGATAGTAAAATTGTTTGTGGCCTAATCTTCCTTAATTCGTGTGACTAAATTTGCCACCTATAAGTAATAAAATGAGCCATCCGAGCTAGTATTTCGTTTTCAACCTCAATCTTGATGTCATCAATGAAAAAGAACGTTAACTTTTTCACATGGTGTTTTCAATTATTTAAGAAGCCGGAAAATAGAATAAGTCGATTTTATACAACCACTGTGGTTGTTTTTCATAGGGTGGTTTGTGAAGATTGTAGAATTCTTATAGGATAAATCCCGAGTTGATCTTAGCTAGACCACTATTGAAAAATCCAAGACACTGGACAGTTATTTCTTTCTAGTATGGGACTGTTTAGCAGTGCACCTCCACGACCATGCCACCGAGGATCAATCAGATATGAGGCATTTATTTTGTTGATTAGATATTTCTGTCTGTCTGGTATGATACATATAGTGTTGAATTAATTCACACGAATATATAGCCTATTAATGTCAAATATTTGTGGGGACTGTTCACTTTGAAGGTCCTTTATTTGATTTCTGGGCGGATTCTCAGTGTGTTTTTTCGTTGAAAACCTCTACATCTAAATAAGTCAGGTGTTTTTTTCCTATATTTTAGGAATTGCCTAACTACAGGCATATCTCTATCATATATCTTTTACCGAACTAATATTTATTCAGCGACCACTCGTCTGTGTATGTTTTGTTGAACTAGAATTGGAAAATCCATTTAGCATTATCACACAACTGAAGGCCAATCGGCTATTCACTGAACTTTGCTCTCAATGACCTATCAAGTACTTTTAGTTTGTTGGATATTTCTTTATCATATCGTTTTGTACTTTACACCTTCTTATGAGAAAATATCTTGATTTCATGGACAATTCTATGATCAGTTGGTAGTTGTTCCATATTTCGACATTTGTTTGCTTTACTTTGTAATCTATCATAAACTGAGCAAGTTATTAGATAGGCTTCGTTTCTATCTGGGTTATTGATCAAGTTTACAGCTCAATACCATTAAAATCTTATGCCCATGACAAGTTACCATCGGATCAATTCAGTGTAGTTTAAATTTGATTGTTGGAAATCATTTTTTCATTCTTAGACTTATTATCTCATATTAGTCATTCTCTTTTAAAGTAAGCCATAGAATCTGCCAAGACGCCCAATATGAGCCTTTGCAAAAACAGTTGCATAGCATTAATTCGACTTACGTTTGTTTAAAATTACTGGAATAATAACTTTGAGTTTGAAAAAAAAACGACATTCTTGTAATCATTATACGGTCGTTTAATTGGATACAGTCATCTGTACGGTCTAAATTTTATCGATTTTCTTTGAGATAGATCTTCGAAGCTCGTCAGTGTAAGAACGCTCTTCAAGAAAATTAATTTTTATTCTGAATAGTTAGAAGCTTTCATCTTAATTTTATGCGCATGTTTTGTTACAGCAACTATGAGAAAGGATTTTGTTGGAGCATTGTGGTGGTCTTATACAAGATTGATCCTAAGAGTGTGGCTGCCGCTCTTCCTAACAAGATAGCTGTTAGATTTAGATGACAAGATCTGGTTAGCTATCCATTTCGAAGAATGAAGAGAAATAGTTCGTTTTTCATTCCGTTGAAGGTAAGTAAGTTAAGTGAAACTGATATGATTGACTGGATCGATGCAATAATAAACAGTAGATTATGCTGAATAAAAATGAATAACCCTTCAGTATCTCATGCCTCCCCAAACTACAGAAATTTCACAAGCCAAATATGGTCAGTAATTACAAAACCACAACTCTCGATGTATAAATTCACTTAGTATTGTTTGTTTGAATCTTCTCATTGATGTTTAGGACTGCAACTGGTCAGTCTCTTATTGGTATATGTGCGTATTGCCTCGATATTGCCTTAATTCACAAGCATTATAAGCAAAGATGGATAGTGGTCAGCAGTGGAATCCAGGACACGCGTTTCGTCCTATTTGGGACTCGTCATGTGGATGTACATACTTCTCACAGTTGATGTTCTTACTAAGACTCTAGCCCAATACCTATCGCTTCATACGGCATCCCAATATCCACTGTTATATTCTGGGATGGTAAACCATATTGCAGAGAAACACAACTCGTGCGACTACTGAAAATTTAAAATCAAATGATAATTATTACTCTCATACTTTGAATATCTAGAGGTT